>NC_136624.1:21595866-21695866 GCF_933228915.1 Telmatherina bonti
TCTCATCGATAGCCCGAAGAAGCTGGATCATCAACTATCTTCAGACCCTGACAAAACTCCTGTCAGCAATGCAGCCAACACAGACTCTGAGCCCGAGGACATGAGCCAGCCAGGTGAGACTGAACAGATTAAAGCCAAACATACATTGTACTTTCATTGGTGTGACTTTATCCTGTTAGGACAGTGTATTATCCCTGCCTCGCTTCCCATATTTCCTGTGCACATCTTAAAGAATGGCTTTAAGTGTATGAAATTGGACTATTTTCAGTAAATCAGTCTGGCAATGTTGACAGGTCTGTGCACTTGCTGTTTACTGTAATATTTGCTGAGCCTCTGCTCTGAGCCTAATTTCATGCATATGAATTTCTTCACCAAACCACTTAACCTGCATGTGCATCCTCGTCAAAGCCGCCTAAGTAAATAATATCACATCTAACATTCAATTAGATTTGATGTGAGCTCTTTTCTGCTGGACCATTGTCCCTTGTTCAGCTTAGTTAAACATGAAGTCCAGCCATTGTAGCTTTAGACAAATAAAATATCATTTGTGATGCATTGGTGTTGAATAACTACTCGCCAAACATTTGTTATTTCAGGGTTAAAATCTAAAGTGTGTCTCACATTCATGTTGATTTCTCACTTCCAGAAAAAGACGAACCAAAGCTGACATGTGAGTACTGTGGCTGGGTGGACTTCGCCTACACGTTCAAGGGCTCGAAAAGGTTCTGCTCAGTGGTTTGTGCGAAAAGGCAAGTTACTTTGGGTTTTATATTTCTCCACACATGAACAGTCTATCTGCAAATTCACTTGTCATGATGAAGAAGAAAAGCTTTTTAAAAAGATGTTTCTTTTGAAAATGTCTGTTTTTTTCTGAACAGATACAATGTGGGCTGCACCAAGCGGATTGGGCTTTTCCGTCCAGAGAGGAACAAACCTGCAAGTCGCTGGCGTCGAAGTTCTCAGGGCCGCTCTAGTATAGAGGCTAAAAAGCAGGTAAAGGCTGGCACATATACACTCTTCTTTTTAGGGGTGGGAAAATCTAATCGAAAAATCCGAAATCTGGATTTTTTTTCTTAACAATTTTAAAATCGATTTTTTTGTTAAAAAAAAAAATCTTTTTTTTTTTTTTTTTAATAAAGAAAATTAATCCACTATAAATTTTTTTGTCATTTTCTTTGTTTTTATTGAACTTTTTACTTGTCTTCTTGGGCATTATAGCAGCAGAATGATGATCTGGCTACTGTGTTGTTTTTTCCTAATTGAAATCAAGAAAAATTACGAGCAAAAAGGAGTTTTATTTATTTATTTATTTATTTTTAATTGTTTTTAATCTACAAAAATCATCAATATTGAAGAATTTTGAGAATCGCAATTTAAATCAAATCGGCACCCAAAAAAATTGGAATCGAATCGAATCGGGACAAAAGCATATCGTCACAGCCCTACTTCTTTCTGATGTAGACTTTCTCATTACTGTTTCATCTCTCCTACTATAAATGTTCTCTCTGCACTTTATTTTCTCACTATTTTTTTGTTTTGTTTAGGGTGATGTGTGTCAGCCTGATCATATCCCCTTGTCTGCATTGGTCATCAAAGACACACTACAGCGCTTTAGTCATTTTCCCAGTCAGCGCCACTTATCAACGGCTAATATGGCATCTATCTTTCATCCTCTTCCATTTTCTGCTTTTTACAGAAGTTGTACACATGTGAAGGACTTGTTTATTTTAGTAACACATCTTGTGATGGGAGCCAGAGATGACGGGTTTTATGTACTGTTGCTTTAATTTTACTTAAAATGATAATTTCAAAATAATTAATGACAGTTAAAATGTTTCAGCTTCAGAATACTTTTTCTGTTTTCAAACCTAAAATATCTCGAGTTATATTAAGATTCAAGGGTTGGGTCTTGAACATGCACTGGGGGTGCTTATGTCTCATCTTTGGCTAATAAGTGAGTCAGAGGATTCAGCACCTGGCAAAGTAATCTTTGAGACGTTGTCATTAAACCACCAATCCTATTAACACTGTAAGTGTATCATAGTTATCTGAAGGGATTGCGATGTGTAAATCTTGCTGTTTACCGATGAGCCATTGGTGTGTGAAACACATAGTCTTGACGTCTCTCCTGATTATTTTCATCTCCAGAAACTATCCTCCTCACCGCAACAGACTCAGGGGGGCTCTGTATCCTCACCGCATGCTTCACAGCCCAGTCAGGAAGAGTCCAGCCCATGTTCAGATATGTCCAGCTACGAAGAGCCTCCGTCTCCCCTGTCAGCAGCGAGCTCTGGACCTCTGGCTCCTGCTCCAGCCTCAGCCCAGGTCCCGGTCCACAGGCAGCCAAGCAGGGCGTCTGAACAGGAAGGCTGTGCTGGGAGAGATGCACCGGCGCTATGTGAGCGCTTCCTACCCAACGACCCCACCAAGTGGAACGTGGAGGAAGTTTATGAGTTCATCCGTTCACTCCCTGGTAAGGAGGGACGCTACAGCTTGCATGTAAAACTTTACAGTTCTGAGCAAGAATTGTGTTTCACCGCATCCCTCTGCTCTTAACGCAGGCTGTCAGGAGATTGCAGACGAGTTTCGCTCTCAGGAGATTGATGGGCAGGCTTTGCTCTTGTTGAAGGAGGACCACCTAATGAGCACCATGAACATTAAGCTGGGACCTGCGCTCAAGATCTTTGCACGCATCAATATGCTCAAAGACTCATAGCAGAAGAGTGTGTAGCACTGATGGTGAAGAGTACTAACTGCACTACAACCTGCCCTTCTTCACACTACTGGGCTAGTTTCCCTTTTAATATTTCTCTCAAGGTTGATGGAAGCCAATGAAAGAGATGAAACTTGCCCAACACAACACTTGTCACAACTTCTGTTTTGGTTATTAAGTTGGGACTGATCTGTGTGGCACTGATAAGAGAAAATGTGTTGTTACAGATGTAAATGATTGCATAACATGCATGTATGCACTGCAGCATTTTATGCTTCTATTTGGGGAAATAAAACAGACATGAGAGGAAATGGGATGAAAAAAATAGACGAGGACATAGATTATAGCAAAAAAAGAAAGATATTTTGGTTTATAGTTATGCTTCCGCCACTAAAACCAGAATTCTTGAGGAAAAAAGAAAAACATTCAACCATTGAGTTAAACCGTCACCTTAGTTTGGCTCCACCTGCTATCTCTAGGTCACAGTCAGGAAGTTTGAAACTGCTGTTTTATCTGTACAGAAAAACCTACATGCAACAGAAGTTGTTACTTTGACATTATCAGTTATCTGTTTTATGTGTTAAGATCTGATAACAGTGGACCAGATTCAGCCAGAGATAGAAAAAAAAAAATCTGTGTTTCCATTTGAACATGGAACTGAGAGAAAAAGTGGTGCTGAGACGTCTGAATTTATTATATTAACACATGTTTTTGTACAGTTTTATTAGTATGCGAGTGGAAGTGAGATGGTTGTATGTGTGGCTGGGAACAGAAGACTGCAGTCATTAATTTGTTCATTTTAATTCAGCAGACGCTCCTTTTGCCTTTTCTTACAATAAGACTCACACGGCTTTTGAATACAAAGCTTGAATGCAGAGAAACCAACCGAGCTGCTGCTTTTGTTACATTGATTTCCTTCCTTTCAGTCATCAGCTTTCTCTTATAGATTGCTTAGATATTTTTGCCTGCTTTTTTCCCCAAAATGATTAACTATAATATGACATTTATTTCCCATTTCAGTTTCATAGGAAGACACTAATTTATCCAAGGATTGAATGGGTTTTGCAGTTTTCTTTATACAGCTCTCCTACTTTTTCCTTTTGTTTTCGTCATGCTTTAGGAAAACTCTGGCATGACATTTGTACAGCAGCGGTTTGTACATAGCAGCTCCATTTCCACTCAGGAAAGAGTGGAACTTCCCTTTTTAAGTTATCCTTTCTATTTTGATAACAGAACTTTAATTTTGTTTAATATTTGAAATATGCAAATGTATAAAGTGCCGTTGCCCTGAGAGTTTTTGTTCTTGTCTTTTTAATGAAAAAAATAATTATATGTGCTTGTGTCTTCTTGGTGTGATAGAAAGTGAGCTTTTTAGATGCTTTGTCAAATGCTTGTATTTATGGAAACGGTTTGTTACACATTTTGCAGTTATAAATGATTTACAGTACATATCTGTCTTGGGTGTTTGTTTTTTTTGGGGCTTTTTAAAAAAAAAAAAAAAAAAAAAAGTCAGTTTTAAATAGTTTCTGTAACACTCCTGCAGCTATATTTCTTCTCATAAGTCACTGTAAGAAGACTGCCTTGTGGCTACAAACTGAACATGAGCATTTTGAGTCATTTAATTTCAAATGAATAAGCTTGTGTCTGTTTTTCTGTTGAAGGTGATGGCAGTAATTTGCTTTAATCATGTTTAGTATCTCTTCATAAAACACTTTTTTACAGTGTCCTTGAAGAGCAAAAACTCCATTTAGTTTTATATTTTCCTCTACAAAGAAAGAATCTGCATTAGAAGCTGATAAAGACTTTATCCCCTCAGATCCTGTCACTTGAATAAAAAAAATACTGATCCATTGAGACTTTAGGTTTGACTACAAAAACATTGGAGCCAAATAAATAAATACAATTACTGCCACATTTAAATTTTATCAAAGGAAACGTGACTTATAAAGCAAAGACCCAATTATTTACTGTATTTTATCATAACTGACCTATATTTGAAGTATTTTAGAAGCCTGTAGTCACATTATCTCATCTCAAGCTGTTTTCTCGAAGTTCCTGTTTGGCAACTAACAGGACATTGCCAGCGGTTTACTGGTAATTGTCTCAGACAATACATCTTTTCTTTTTCTTCTTTCACATGCATATCGACCACTTTGTTTTGTTTCCAGAGAACAACAATATAAACAGGTAAACATGCAGAATAGGCTTGTTCTAGTGACAGGCAGCGGTGGTTAACGTTAAGAGCAGCAGGAAGTCACTGTAACGACACGCCCATTGTTTTGATTTGAGAATGGACCAAACTACACAAATTAACACCCTTTTCTGTAGTTATTATTAAAACTAATGATACCAAACTCTTTATAACAGTTAATGCTTCCGTTTTATTTCAGAACTATGCTATTGTTTTGTGTTACGCATTAGATTTTAATGTTTTTTTTTTTTTTTTTTTATTACTTCCCCCCATATTTCGTCGGAAATGGTTCAGCCCGGTTTTGAACTGGGATGATGTTGATTGCGACTTTTAAACTTCACACAGATGCGCTGATGTAAACTTTATATGGTCGGCCACGTTTTGTTTTTTAGCTTTTCAGGTCATAATTAATTTATACACACCCGTCAGGTAAGATACATATATTTCTTCTTACTTTGTATTTTTTTTAAATGTGTGGAAATTATTGGATACTAAAAACACTGCAATGAACTATGATTTTTTTTTTTAACAAGTGAGTCATGGAGTAATGCTTGACTTTGATTTATTATGTTTATCTGGCTTTCACCTACTTAAAAATATAGATCAATAACTTAAAATATGATCATCAAATTAACTGAAATAAAACTCAGAATTCAAGAGTTATCCAGATTTTAATATATTGTTTCTGATTGTATAGTGAGTGTGACTGGTTGCAACAGTCTATGGTTGCAAAGCATCACTTCTTCCAGCATAAGGTCTGTTTGTAGTGTTAACAATGTGGTCAGTTACCCCACATTAACAAAACGGTTTAATATTGTATATTGTTGCAGAAATGTCAAACCAAAGAGAGCAGCTTGGTGATGATTCCCCACCTGAACTTCCATGTTTGGAAAAACTTGATTCGCCTACAGGTATGAAGATTCATCTCACCTGTTATTATTTTCAAGCACATTCGGGACCATATGAGCTATTACCAGTGTTGCAGTTTTAATTATCGCTGTGTGTGTGTCCTGTCTATAATGCCAGGGAGCCCACCCACTGCCGCCTCATCCAGTCTGGTGGAGCTGGAAAACTGTGTTTCCAACCTGAGCCTTGCACATGAGATAGTGGTCAATCGAGACTTCTGCTTCAAACCTGGGGGCCCTCGTGTGGATAGGCAAGAGAAATACCGTAGTCTCACTTCTAACGATAAAAGTAGAGATTTAAATGTAACTGACTGTTTGTTTTGCTTTAGCTTGCAGGGCAGAGTGACGGAGATCATTCACCGGGCATTTTGGGACAGTCTTCAAGAAGAACTCAGCAGTGACCCTCCAAACTACAACCATGCAGTTGTTCTGCTGCAGGAAGTAAAAGATGTAAGTGTCCATCTTTTAGTTTGCTTTGCGGATCAAACCAAAATGTCAGAAATGTCAACTTATATATAGGTACACTAGAACTTACTTTGGCCATCTGTGTTCTGGAGCTGTTTGGGCAGCTCAAGTAGAAACCACCTCTTCTGACTTAAATGTACGGAGCATAATCACAAAGGTACGCATCTGTCTATATGAATTCTTACAATTGCAAATGTCTGTCAGGTTGAAAATGAAGACATGAGGTTAGGAGTCCTGCCTGGACAGCATGTCCTCAAGATTGTGTTAAGGCACAGATCCAAGCAGGGATTTAAGATGTGAAGCATTTGATATATCACGACAATCCTACTGACTAGATGACGCAAAACTTAGAGAAGAAGATTGAATAGTTTTAAAAAAAAAAATGTAAGGAGCATCATATTGTAGGGATGTTTTTATGTAACATGCTGGTGAGGATATATCAGAAAGCCCCCCCCCCCCTTTAGCTCAGGCTGGGTTTGAAGGTTTACATTTCAACAACATGACCTGAAGCACACCGCTAGAAATAGAGGAAAGGGATGGCTTTGGGAAAACTAAAGTCTAAATGTTTTATTCTAAAAGAATATGGAAAACCTCCAAAGCAAAGATGGACCAGGCTTTTAGGAATATTTTACCATCTAAAAAAAAAACCAAACCACTCAAATATAAAAAATTCAATAGCAGTTAAAGCAGATTCTGTGCATAGTGAATTTTACACCACATCACTTTTGCATCAGACAGCTGTTTACTTGGTCTTTCTAAACGGAAGAACATTTGTGCATCACTGCCTGACTCTGATCGCCTCTCACTGACCGCAGAATGCCTAGAAAAGTACAAACACTTACCGTCTTTTAAAGTTTTGTAAAGATAAATCCCAGCAGTGAATTGGATTTAACACAAATCCTGATGAACTCAGCTGATCAGTGATATTTATCGGCTGCACTTCCATGACTACAATCTCCGGTTCCACCACGTCCCTAACAGGCTTTACTAGATTATGATCTGACTGTAGAGGTTGTTGGAGTACGGTGAACTCATTGTCATGTTCAAGAAACCGCTTTGAGATGATTTGAGCTGTGTCACATTGTAAATTTTAACTCTGCAAATAGCAATCACATCATGGTCCTGAAACTATAAAATCTAAGTTTTAAAACTATCTGCACCTAATTAACCAGAGTTGAAAAAAATAAATAGTAGCAAAAACACTTGGATTCCACCACCTTGTAATACAGATGACTGAAGTGGAAAGTGGAAATTTCTGAAAATAAACTAAAGGAAAACACCTCTTCTGGTTGTTATTAGATGCTTTTGTCGCTGCTGATGCCTGGACATGTCCGGCTGAGATCCCAGCTGGACGAGGTGCTGGACATGGAGCTAATCCAGCAGCAGGTGGATCACAGAGCTTTGGATCTTCACAGACTGGCAGCGTTCATCATTGACACCATGGCATCTTTATGTGCTCCGGTGCGCGACCCAGAGGTCAAAGCTCTTCGGGACCTCAAGGACCCTGTGGAACTTCTGAAGTAAGAAACAAATCAGTGTCAGACTGATGTCTGATGTACAAATGTATTTCTCCAGAGGTGTAATGTATCGGTGAAGTCATGTAAAAAAAAAAAAAACAATATCAGAGAACGATGACTTCAAATTCATGGCAGTTAAACCTAAAGATGCTTTTGTTTCTCTGAAATGATCTAACAATAATAATAATTTGCCTGCTCTGCTCTTAAGGGGGATCTTCCATGTCTTGGGACTGATGAAAACCGATATGGTTAACTTCACCATCCAGAGTTTGAGACCTCATCTGTTGCAGCAGGCCGTGCAGTACGAGAGGACCAAGTTCCAGCAGATCCTGGACAAGCATCCAGGTGAGGAGGGATTTCACATCTGTGGGTTTCAGTCTCCAGTTTTACCGATACAGTGATGGTGATTTATGCAAACAATCTAAATGACTTTATGGGAGCAACATTTCAGAATAAAATGTCATGAAACATACCTTGTTTGTCCCAGAGGAATATTTATGGTCATTTGATGCTGTTTTCAATTAAGTACATTTAGATTTCCGTCACTCCGAGTTACGATCCACCCATTTTTCATCCCTGCATATTAGTGAGGTGTTGGACGGTGATTCACTGAACTCTGTCTCAAAGGATCAATAAGAATCAATGGTGCAGAAACAAAGTGTCAGTGTAGTAATCAGAACAGTAAATATCCTTAATGGTACCGTAAATCAGCCAAGTGTTATCAGTCGTACTGTTCACATTTTTTAAATTAATAAATTGTAGCAGAAATTGTAGATCTGCAGCTGAAATGATGCTAATAAGCAGCTCCTCTGTCATGTAATCTTTTGATTTATATCTGTACCTTACTAGTGACCTGTCCAGGGTGTACCCTGCCTCTTGCCCAATAATTGCTGGCATAAGCTCCAGCTTCCCAGCTACTCTTAACTGGAACAAGCATTAAGAAAATGGAGGGATGGATGTTGCACCTTAAGAAATTATTTCTATTTCTTTTGTTCAACCAGTTGTCCAAAACACACAGATGCTAGCATGCAAGGGAGACGTGTAATATTGTCATATTGTACAGTAAAACCAGATAAGTTTAGATACTTTTATTTTTATGAATTGCAAACAGCTGAATACCCTGCTGGCTCATCTTGTAAGCATGTAGACTGCATGAAGGAAGACCCACGCTGTCTGCAGAAATGAATGATTTTCTTCCGCTGTGCTCATGAAAACTGTTATGAAAATGATGCTGCATTCCTGCCAAAAGACCTGCTTAAATCCTACACACCAGACCTGCAAAGAGACTTACGACTTAAGCTGTTTTCACACATGAACCCCCAAGATTTTAAGAGAATGTGCAGTTTGCTTCCCTTACAGGACTCATTGGTTATATCGACCGCCTCATCAGTTGCACTAATGCAGTCATAATAGATGGAAAGTTTTCATTTTAATTTGTCATTTTTCTTCAGCTTCTTTAGACAACACCACAGCTTGGCTTCAAGCAGCAGCATCAGAGGAGGTGTCTGCAATCAGAGCTCGGGCTGACTCTCCTGCTTCTGACAGACAGGTTCAGCTCAGCCCCACCGCTGTCCTGAACCGGGCTTACATGCGTGTGCTCCACTGGGACCTGCAGGACCAGAAATATCCCGAGGTCAGCAGCAGTTAGGAAAATTGCATATCAACGTACATTTCATTATGCTGGTTGATATTTTATTGATTGCTGGGGAATACTCATCTGCTCTGTGCACTTCTCTTCACCCTGCTTGAGGGTAAAGTATGTGACAAGGTACTACGGCTTTCATAGAAAAGCAGCTCGAATCCATTTTTTTCAGATGCATCTGTCAGGGGAACCCAGAAACTTACTAATCAGCATAAGATTAGTTGTGAATGTGTCCAGTTTTACTGATCTGTAATTGTTTTTAGCTTGTATTTCTCAAAAAAAAAAAAAAAAAGAAGTGATCAAAGTGTCTGAGCCTATATATTTATTCATCCGTTATCCAACCCACTTAAAGGTGGAGTATGTAAGATTTTCAATATTTTCAAAATAAATGAACTAATAAAATAACTACAATCATAATTAGATAGTTTTTTTTAAAAATGTAGGTTCCAGTCTGTCCATATTTGATGTGTTAATAAATTACAAGTTTAATTAATGACAGAGACCCTTCTTAAATGTTTGCCTGCCAGTAAAAAAAAGTGCTTTTTGTCATTTGTCATTAATCAAACTTGTAATTTAATAACGTATCAAATATGGACAGACTGGAACCTACATGTTCAAAAAACTATCTAATTATGATTGTAGTTATTTTATTAGTTAATTTATTTTGAAAATATTGAAAATCTTCAAAACTCCACCTTTAATCAGACTAATAGAATAGTTTCACACCTCTATTTTCCTTTTGGGAATCACTGTTGTAAACGATCAGATGCAACATTTTTCTTATGCAAAAGTCATATTAATCATAAAGAAATTACCCTGTTTTGTGTTTACACACACAGACTGTGCTGATGGACCGAGCCCGCTTGGACACTCTGAGCCGGCAGCTCCAGATGCTGGTCCTGGAGGCATCAGTGCTGCTTCTGATCAGTACTCAGTTCAGGAACGTCATTTTCTACTCACAAGGCTTTGTTGGTAAACTCAGGCAGTCCATCACTGCCCTGCTGGAGGGCAGTCACAGCAGGTAAGAGGAGGATGTGGTGATGCATGGGCTGTCGCTGGGAACAGGTATTGTATGACAAAGACACCAATGGAGGTGACAGGAGGCAACAAGCGTGTCAGAACAGATCCACCTAACCTCATTCTTTCTGTTCAAGAGAAGTCCTGTCATCACAAGATGACTGTCCTCAGACAGAAGCCCACCATATGGTCCAAGCTACAATTAAACACAACCCAGTCAGATTTTTTTTTTATTCTCCAAACCACCTTTTTTTTTATTTTTATTTTTTTTATTGCATTTAATCCTAAACACCCTTTGAGAGAAGTTCTTAGGCCTGTAACCTGAATAAATGTCAGCTCAGTGATATTAATGCTTGTTTTTTTTACACTAGGGAAGCTGACCTGAAGAGGGCCCTGTTGGGGATTGGAGAGACGGTGCTGAAGCAGGTGACTGATGCAGTGAGCAGCATGGGAGGAGGAGCGCTGCCTCAGGAGAGCCAGGATCTGCTGAGGGGACAAATATCTGACTTATGGAAGCAGAACAACCCTGTGCGCACACTCATAGGTCAGCCATGAATCCAAGAGAGGTTATTTATTAGTCAGTTCTGGTGGTAGTTCACTTTATTTGTACTGGTCAGAGTAACAGGGATGATATTTACACAGGAAAAGTAGTTTTATTTTTGCGTCTGAAAAAAAAACCAAAAAAAAAAACCTGACTGTTTTCTCTTTTAGTCAGTGTTAGAAAGTGGCATCTTTCATCTTCACTACTTCTGTCCATGTGGAAGCTTTTAAATGTTGAGCAGGGCTGCAGCAGGACGTTGACTTCTCTCGCTGTTTTTCTTAATGAAACACAGGAGAAAGGGTTCAAGACTTCCTCCTGGCCACGCTGCAGGGTGTCCCGGCTAAAAGGAGTCCAGAGCTGCATTTTCCCCTCGGGCTGGTGAGTGCTGAGCTAGCAGAGCTGGGAACGGCCTTTGGGCGAATCGTCCACTTCAACCGAACAGTCTTTGGCCCCTTTTATGCACCCATCCTCAGGAAACTGCTGCTCCCAACAGGAGAGGCTGAGACTGCAGAGGATTTGCGCTAAACTGTGGGCGACCCGAACAGAAGCTGCAATTTGGCATTAAGTTTGTCACTTTAGAGTGTAAATGTGGAGAATAGGAACAATTCAAAGGAAGCTCAGTTATCAGACATCACTCGCAACATAAAAAACCAGGCAGTTAAATGTAAAGTCCTTCAGTTGTTTAATTGACATTTACAGTCTCCAGAAACAAAATGATTTCTTAGATGTCAGGACAAACATGTCCGAGTCAACGCATAAGGCAGTTACTGAATAATTATCATAGTACATGTAAACCAGATAACATGTGTACACAAAAACAAGTAAGACTTTGAAACAGAAAGAAATAATCACGTTTAGTCAAAACAACAGACTGAAATATCCATTTAAAGAAAGATTTTGTAAATAATACTTTATACTAAGTTTTATGTGTCTACGTTTCTGTATGACTTACCAAAGACAGCACGCACTTTTTTGTTCATTTCTTTTCTTTCTTCTTTGCATTCTTAATTATAAAACCAAAAATATACTGATGTGTTAACTACAGGTGTGGGTTGTTTGGGGGGGGGGGGGGGGGTACTAAATGGTGTTTTATTTGTAAACAAAGTGCATTTCATATTTCTCACAGCCATTCGAACGGCGTATGTTACAGGACAAGCAAATGAAAATTTACACTTGAGAATCTACCGAAGAAGCTCTGGATGTGACAAAACCCTTAAAGCATGACAGGATACACAGAGCAAACCAAAATCATCCTGACTAAATGTTTATCCTGGGTGATTTTCAGGGAACGGATTGTTTCTGTTGTGATTTAATTTTACTTATTAAAATTTGAATAAAGTTTGTTCATTTTGTTCAGTGTTTATTTACGTTGTGGAGAGAAAGTGCTTTTAGTTTATTCATATGACAGATTTTTAAATTGTTGGGATTGTGTTTGTAATAAAGACATTGTGCAGCATCTTATGTATTTCTCCTCCTGTTTGAACAAACAAGTCTAACTTTTCATGTCTCTGCTGTGTAAGAATACTTTTGCTTATGTTGTGTAATCCACCACAGGGAACCAGAGCTGATGTACAGTCGATTTTTGTGTTAATAATTTTTTTAAATAATTATTTATACAGGTGTCTTTTATTGTCTTTTAACTTTCATTTAACCAGGAAGTTGCACTGGAATAGGAAATCTCTTTCACACGTTTTAGAGCTACATATGCTTCCATCCAAACGTTTTTCTCTCTAATGTTTGGATGGAATACCAACATACAGCAACAGCAGCATGGCTTTGTGATTTAGAAAGTCCAGGTGCTGGATTGGCCTCAACTCTTAAAGTTTGGATTGGAAGTGCAGGTTTATGGAGCAGCCGACAGTGAGAAAGACATCTCTGCCTGTATCTTCTGATGTGCCTGAAATTGACAAATTTGACCAAGACATCTGAATTATTTTTCCTAGTTTGTAATTTAATATTTTTTTAAATAAATTTGCTATGACACTGATGTTTACTTTAGTTCAAACAATTGTGTAGTAATTGAAATATTGCAAACCACAGTTTAAGATGAGAGGGTTCACTGTGATGGATCACAACATAAAGCATCCGGCTTCACACTTCTCAAGCAAGCTTTAAGAAACAGTCAAACTATTTTTGCATCATGTTTAAATAAAATACTCAGCAGTCGTAATCTTAAGCCCAAAGGAAACACTTCTAGAGCAGGAATATCATTTGAAGACTTGTTAGTTTGAGGTATGGCATTTCTACAAAGGGCTAAGCATGCAAAAAACACTGGCAATGCTCCTTTAACTCTGAGTAAGTTTGATATACTTTGAGCAGGACTAATGACAAAGTACAGACAGGTGCATAATAAATGTTCAAGAAGTCATCATGTCTTCTAAGAGCCCCTCTTGATGTCTTCAACAGATTTCTAAAAATCTCCAAAGAAACATTTAAATTGCCTTTTGTTTTTTGTTTTTTTTTCAAGATTCTGGGAATGCAAACAAGATTAACACAACATTACTGATGTGTGTTTTTCAAAGATCAGCAGGCACTCGGATGCTCAGTTCTGCGACTTGAAAGTAATAAAATACACATGAGGCATGAACTGGGCTAATCGTTTGTTTAGATTAGAAGTCGCACCACCCACTAATCTCTTCAGCAGGGAAAACACTGAAAGTACAATTGAACATTAATTACCATGCTGTTGTGTCACTTGTGATTTCAGACAGCTGGTTTAATGTGTCTCTTTTCAACCACTCAGTCATGTAAAGAAAATCAATGCTGACAACAGAATTGAGAGTTCTTTTCTTTTTTTTTTCTTTTTAGCATTTGTATTATTTAATCTCATTAATATAATATTGCTTTAAAAGTTAAAACAGTATAACATTTCCAAACCATACTCTGTCCATATACACGGGCAAAGCATCGTATGCTGGCACAGTTTCTTCTTTTTTTTTTTTTTCTTCTACATTTTGTTACCCTTTAATAAATCCAGCTGTTACTCTCTTAAGTAGACCTGAACCAAATGAAATTCTCATTAATGGTCTGCAGTGCTTTAAACATGACAGTACCTACATGACAAAACTCAAAAAGTCACATGAAGGCCAGGAAACAGACTTGGCCTTTCCGACTGACCTTTCTCAGGGCAGAAGTGATGCAGAGGTCCTATTTATCTGTTAATGTAGGACCACGTGGTACCTTTAGTCTGCCAGTTGGGCTTCATCAAGGGGCAGAGCAGGAGCAGGGATACACAGTGAAACGCTGGTTGGCCCTGCATGTTGCTCAGACTTACCTCTCAAGTTTGTCTCTCAACCATGTTTGTTTTGGGGGGTTTTTTGTATTTTTTCCCCCACTGCCTTGCCCACTAACTCAACACACGCAAACATACTCGAATGGGCTGCTCCCCTTCAACTCACAGCTTGGTATCCGGAAACTTGAACGCTGGGGCGAGCTACACAAGGAAAACACCAATGTTAAAAAAAAGACGGGTACATGCACAGCCATATCATGCCACCAAAAACTTGCTTTAAATAGCTCCTACTCATTAAAGTGTAATGCTTTCATATACTGCATTCATACTGGAGCATGTTGTCCTGGTGATACACAAAATGGAAGAACATACATGGCAAAACGTTGGAGTGAGGACGATGGCAAAATGGAGGGATGCGGATGAATCGCCTTATTAAGCGTGTAAACGTGGAGAGGGAACATAAAGAGCGAATGGCAGATGAGTGAGAGAAGACGAGACGCTGCTACAGTTACATACAAAGACTGCTCAGGCCAAGTGCATCAGAGGGGACAAAAACAGAAAAACACTGCCAACATGCATCATCAGTGGAAGCTAACAGATAAAAGAGTCAGAACAAAGTGGCAATGACACAGCCACAGAACCGCACACAGAGCAGCTACATCTAAACAGTCAGACTCCAGACACACTGTCTTCGGAGAGGAGTTCAGTCCCTCACTTCTCCTGCAGCACACACAGACAAGGACGGTGGCCGGTGATGTAACAGTCCAAACTTCCATCAAGACAGAAACAAAGCATACAGCACGCACAGTGGGTAGGAAGGTAGTGCACATGGGGGGGAGAACCCAGATATGCTTCGACTCCACAACGAGCATTTTTGAATCACAGTGCAAGAGGAAAATACCTTTTCTTTTTCTTTTCCGAAAAAGCATGTCACGTTCCCAGCATAACAAATCCACTCGCATTAACGCTGCACCACAACAACATTTAGATTTGGCTCTCAGTGCAGTGGAATTAGATCTTTTCACTGCAGTTTATTTTCAAGTGACATACTTTGCGTGTACTGTACCTAATTCTAAATTGGTGTGAAATAAATACCTACCCATGTAATCATGATAACAAGATGCTACTGTGTAGGAAAATGTGCACCAAATTGTGCTGGGGGTGTTTGTTAATACACTCATGTTCATGTGTAGGTTACAAAAATATTCGCAATGGAGAATCAACGTCAGTATGCTAAATAAAGCTTATTTTTGTTATGTTTTGGGGGATTATTCTCTTAAATTTGTATTGTGTTAGTGTTTCAGTCAGCCCCAGTCTATCAAAAAGTATCACAAAATGCACCAGTATCCCCCTTGTACTGTTAGAAAACAAGATTTTAAAAGGGATAGTGCTTTCTTTAACACAGTGCTGTTTGTTTTTTTAATAGATAAGCAGAATATTTGGGGGTTTGCAGGCTCTCAGCGCTACCATTAATGCTGACAGGCACTGGGCAGTACAAGGCCAGAGCAAAGACTCATCCTGACAAACCTGTACCATTATTCAGCCAACAGCCTCCCAGCCAGTCACAGTCTAGTCAGTACACCACAAAATCAGAAGTGCTGTCCCTTTTTTTTGTTTGTTTGTTTGTTTTCTTTTTAGTCTTTTAGAAACAGGTTGGACACGTGCAGTTGGTGGTGTTCAGAAGGGCAGAGGAAGGAAGGTGGGATTTATAGTTGAATATAGGTAACCGTAATGACGTAAGGCTGTTGTCCACGGTAAAAGTGTTGGAAGGTCGTCCTCCGGTGAATAAGTGTACAAGGTTTTTAGTTCTTGGTCTGCTTTAAGCTCAGACATCAGTGATAGATTTTTTTGTTTTTGTTTTTGACCGATCCATGGTGGTCTTACTACAAGTTCTGTACAAATTAGTAGAAAAAATACACAGGTTGTTTGCTGCATGTTGCTGTTTTGTCTTTCACTGAATAATTGTCCATCGCTCCCCATGCTAACAAATCAGCCGCCTCATAGTGCCTCACAGTGGTAGATGCCTGGTAAGACAGGACAGGCTACAGGTGGAGAAAGAAAAAAAAAATTATAACTGTCTTGAAGCCAAGCAACCAAAATGAAAAAAATTAATTAATTAATTAACAAGATGATATTTTAAAAAAATATATACAACACAAATCACAGCTTTTGTTTACAGAGTCTAACTATAAACTATATAAGACACTTTAAAGGTAAAGATCAACATTTTGTGAGTCAGATGCAGCCGCCTTCTTAAAGAGGCTTACACTCAGGAAAAGACTGATAACCAGCTCACATCTGTGTAGTTAATATGAAGTTTCCAGCAGCAGCTGGTTAACTTAAAGGTTTCCACAACTGATTAGAAAAATGCAATTGGATTGATCTCACTTCGGAAAATCCCAATATTAGACCGCTGTTTTTAGTTTTTTCTTTCAAATCCGGGCCTTGGGACCCCTTGCCCTGCATGTTGTAGAGTCAACCCTACTTTAACCCACCTAATGATATAAATAGATGTTAACAGGCTGCAAAGAACTAGATAAGGAAGTTCATTAATCTGAATTATATGTTTTAAAGTAGGGTTACCTCTAAAACAAGCAGGACCAGGGGGTCCAGGGGACTGGAATTGAGACACACCGTACGACTGCAATACGATGAAAAACTGAAGAACAACATGGATGCTTGTTCTAAGGAGAGACTTTGCCGGAGAAGCAGCATTATTCACACCTTTGAAATATTCTGTAGATCAAATAAATGCCTATCCATGGAAAGCTTTAGCACAGTTTACCAAATAGGTAGTTTCAGAAGAATCATGCAAAGTGGTTTCCACATGCAGACACAGGAAACATGTAGCCAGACTTGGTGTCGCATGATGAGGTTTAAGGAGAAGGGAAAAAAATAGTACATTTACCAGTAGTAACATCCATTTCTGTAGCCGGCGTTTTAAAAATTCATGCTTCCGCATAACTGAGGGGTGGGATCTTGGATTTAAAGTGGCAGTCAGATTTTGTGGTAACTTCATATTAAACAAAAATAGAAGAGCGGTAATCAATATTCTCATCTACTTTGCAAGAATGCAAATGAGACATGTTTTCCAAAATGTCAAACTTTTCATTTAACAGTTGAACACACTGACCCTTTCAGCATTACACCAAAGTGCATATGTCTAACATTTCTCAAAATACTTCAGGTCAGTGTTAGTCAATGTTAAAGCGCAAAATAAAAAAGAACATGCATGTTTTGCATGTATCGAATAATTTCTACAAAAAAACAACAACAAAAAAAAAGAAACAACAAATGGCCTGTAAGAAGAAGAAGAATAAAGATGCAACCTCTGGGAGCTATCTGGGATTTGGAGGCAGATGCAAGTTGTCAGGAAGAGGAGGATGAGGAGGAAGAGGCAGTTTGGTTGAGAGAGCAGGGCCACGGTAAAATGAGATCAGTCCAGGATCATCCGTTCCAGGGCTCCGCTATTGGCTGCAGCAGCAACAGGCGGGGGAGGCTGCTGGGGGAGTTGGGGAGGCTCAGATGAGCCACGGGAGTGTTTGTCATGGCAGGCAGGAGGTTGGTGTGGGTCGCTGGGCAGGGCAAAGGAGGGTGAAGGAGTAGGCAGCCCTGAGGGATGCTATACCATCACAGTGAGAAGGCACGGGGCTCACATGTATATATGTGTGAGTGAGTGTGTGTTTGTGTGTCAGTGAGAGAAAGAGATTAAAGGAGAACCGGATGCAAAGGGGAGAGGAAAGTACAAGACGGGGTGCAGTAAGGGCAGCTGTCGGAATCCGGCTCAGAATATGGTGGTCTCGTACTTGGTGCTGACGGGACGCCTGCTGTAGTCCCGCTGATCACAGAGCCAGGTGGTGCTGCCCAGGGACTGCATGTCTGCATCCATCTCCAGGGGGTCAATCTGCCAGAGGGAGGGAGGGAGGAGGGACGAGAGGAGGGTGTAAGACGTGCGGCAGTGGAGGCCATTGCGCCACACTGACAAGTCCTCAGCTCACACACACACGTGCATGTGGATTAGAGGTACAGTCCGGTGATCATTTTATAATCACAAGACACTGAGGGCTCAATCCACAGAATGGATGATGTCTGACAGAAAACACTCTCAGCTTCTGTAAGCAGCAGCAGTAAACCAAAGATGCCGCCCTCTGGGACTTCAAACATATGCAGATTAATAGTTCCAAAACAACATGTGATCTCCACCTCTGGCTATTGGCAATATCATGGACAGTCAAGACACAAATTTTGCATACATTATGCTGATTAACTTGCTTAAATTCCAGCATAAATATTTTGCCATTTGAAAATTCCCTGCTAATGGATGACGCTGAGACGGCACACAGAAAACTGAGGAACGGTTACAAACCATCCAACAGAGACACCTTCGACTGTCACGTCTCTGGCGCTGTGCGTTAAACCCTCACTGGCACAATTTAACCAAGAGTTTTCTAGAGATGGTAAATCACATGGAGTGACCCTCTCCTCCCTGGACGTGTATAACAAAGAACTTCAGCAAATTCCAGTTTGAAGTCTACAATGTAAGGTGGAGGTGTCAGATGGGAAAGTAAAAAGGATGGAAAGAAAGCTTATGGTTGGAATATAAAGAAGAAGAACAAAAAAGACACACAAGTGCACGGCAGCATCCCAACAACAAGAAAAAGAAACAAGGGAGGAATCTAATGTGTCAGCAGATGTATGATGGTTGAGGATTGAATAGAGGAAAGGAAAGAGAAGGACCTGGATTCCAGGGCTAACAGAGTGCAACGGGAGGAAGGAAGGACGGTGGGTAGTACACGTGTGACAGTGACAGCAGCGGCATTCGAGCAGAGGGGCACCCTGGGAGGCAAGAGGACCAAGAAGACAAGAACAGACATGTTAAAAAAAAGTAGAGAGCAGAGAAGGGACAGAGCATTTCATTGTACTGGATGGACAGTGAAGAAATCCAGTAGCAGTTTATCACCTGATCTTACGGTTCATTAAAGTAACATTTCCTAAAACTTTTTTTTGTTTTTTTGATGCCTGTTCTCGCGACTTTGTCTCTGAACAATGACAGTCCATCGCAGCCTGAGTGCAGCCGGGCACGGCAGGTCTGTGGATTTCTACACATGCTGGAGTGGTGTGCACATGGCTGTAGTGTGGATGGAGATTCGGGGGCGGGGGGGTAGAGCAGTGTGTAATTGATTAAACAGTGTGTTTGTTTGTTACATCATAAGCAGAATCTTTTCGCATGCCTGGCTTACGTTGACAAATTATGAAACAATGAGCAAGAACGTGTGAAAAATCCTTCACTCATCCTACTGAGAACAACCAGATGCAAAACACAACTACGAACGATGCAAATATAATCTGTAGTTGTGTTCACAACTCTGGTTGTATGTTTAATTTAGCTTAATTGCTTTTTCACCCGTTTTGGTGATTTTGTGGTTCATTTTGTCATTTCTGCACCTGTTTGTGGTCAGACTGCTATTTTGGCTGTTGTCATCTCTGCTTATGCATTCTGCAGCCTCTTTTAGGTTGGTTTTTAAAAATTTTTTTTTATAATTCTTTAAAAATCTCTTTGTTATAGCTTGCATTTTATTAAGCTAATTTTCTGTGACAGTTTAGCTGTTGTGCATCTCTGCAGCTTTTTTTTTTTTTGCCAGATTTTCTCGAGAGAGTATCTTTCGCAAACACAATAATTAGTCATCACCGTAAAAGGCTTTTCTAGCTAATTTAAAACAAAAAGTGAGGGTATGATGTCAGATTTGTTAAAGTCATACTTGAAACACACATCTGAAATAGGCTATCTTTATTTCCATGGCTACGACATGGATAATCTGCCTTGTTCATGCAGCTTTAGGCTCAGGCTTTCCTCACAATACCTTGTACACAGCAATCAAGGGCATACTTAAAGCCCTTTACAGTTTTATAATGATACAGTTCAATGCATAAACCATCAACTGGAGAGCATATTTTCAAAACACTCAGGGGGATAATGTTCGCTCAATTAATTTTTATAACTACAGTTGATAAAATCTGCTGTCGTCATATGACAAAATGGACCTTTGCTGGCTGTAAAAATGAAACTTGATTATTATGGCATATGTGCCATGTGAGAACAGAAAACGTGACGGGTATAACAACTGTAATTGCATCAGACAGGGCTTAGTAGACGTTAAATAGCTCCTTGGGGAAAACCGTAGAAAAATAAATGATGGGGGAAAAAAATACTGTATGACCATCTTAGTTTCTGTTTTAACCAACTGAACTTAGCAGCAACAAAAGCATTAATGTAAATTACCGACGACAGAAATCAGCCCCCACCCCCCTTGTCAGCTACAACTTAAACACCAAGCCAAGATTCATTATGCAGTGCTGTCATTATTCCAGAAATTATGCTTACAGACAGTCAGTAAAACAAAATGATTTGTGTCTCTGCATAAGCATGTGGTTCAGCAGCATGCATGCGTGCTCCTGGCTGTGCGGCTCCCTCAGATGACAGTGATCACTGAATCCCTTTTATATGCTGCCTGAGAGGTCAATACATCAATGCGTCACTGAAGGTCTACGCAAACATTTATGCAACACTCTCAATCGGAGGTGAGGAAGCAATATGGCTGCAACCAGAGGGGCTGAGCTCGGAGAAAAGTCCCGGAAAAAAATCAATCACCTGCCTGTGAGCAACGAATAAACCTTTCATTTGTCACTTTTCACAAATAAAAAAAAAATCTGCTCAGATAGGAGTGACTTTCAGGGCGGTTGAGTATGTGAGATAAAACTGGGAGCAAAATAATGACTCATTACTTCTAGCCGCACACAGCAGATCTTACTTGGTAGGTGGTCTCTGGGAGGGGTGGTGGGGGTAAACATCAGGAGAAAAGTTGGTCGTGTACCTTTTTTAGACTATGACTGTTTCACCGTGTGTTTCTCTCCTGCCTTTTTTTCTTATAACTATGCAACAAATTTAACACTTGTTCGCAGTGAATGATAGATAGTTTTTGTTGTTTTTTTTCTTTCAAGGTAACTCACCGCTGATCTTCTCATGCTGCTCCACGACTGAGACACTGGACGGCTGGTTTTGGTTTCAACGTACTCTGAGCCCAGAGATGATGGGGGCACGTACTGCCTCGCTCTGGACTGAACTGCCATTTGATAAGCCACTTCAAATGCTTGTCCCAGTGTTAGGATGATCTCGTAGGTCTGTGTCTGCGTTTGTTACAAAAAAACATTTTCATATTCATATCAATGGACACGGACTGTAAAGCAAGATGGAGTAAGTATCTCTGAAGTAAACCCAAGAACTCAGTGGCATTTCTTTTCTTTCACAGTCGATTTTTACTGATTAAGACATGCTTTTACAAACATGACTAAATACGTAGCTCGGCCTACTAATGTTGAAAACAGCATGCAGCATTTTTCTATAACTCCTGAATCTGGAAACAACCATTCGAACAACCATTTCAGGCCACACAGATATCATGCTGCATATTTAGCATAATTGCTCTGTATAATCGTCCACTAGTTCTTATTTGAATGTGTCTTTTCAGAGAAAAGCAAACGCTGTGCTCAGAACAAATAAGCAAAGCTACAAATTGCTTCATTTTAACACCTTTAAGCAATACAGTTAACACTCGTCAGCCTTAATATGCTCTTATTACCCTCCCTAACTAAAACATGTTGATAAAAACACAAGATGTCATAATCATAATTAAAGTGCTCAAAGTTTATCACATATTTTGAACTATAGATTCCCCTATTACTTTACTAGGGTTAATAATCATGTAAAATGGCCACACTCGATAGTTGGCTTTTAAGATAATGTCACCACTTTTACTGGCCAGCGGTAAAGATATCACTTCAGGGCCACACAATGCTGTTTATGGTTATAAATTCAAGTCAACACACAACACATAGTGCAAAGCAAGTCTTTGCAGTTTTTCTAGGTTACAGAATGAACCTGAAGCTGTGCTCTCAGTACATGTTCCCTAATCCATTTGACACCGAATGGTAAAGAGCTCTCACATGGGGGTTGCTCCATCAGAGTTCTATAGCAAAATGTTATCTTATAATAAGGCCTTATAATAACCAATAAGTCATACAGGTCATTTTAGACAGGAATCCTTTTAAAACAAGTTTTTGCTATTAAGTTGGCTCCAAAAATAAAAAAAAATATTCTTGACCTTTCTACACAAAATCTTTGTATGAAGAAAGCAATGACACAGTGTCTAATTTGAAGGTATTTGATGAGCCAATCAGGAAAAGAATGCCAACAGGATGACTGCATGCAGGTTTAACCGCGGGGGACCTGACATCCCACTAGAAACAATATTTTACAGTTCACTTTCTGATGACTTCACAAACAGTTGAAGAATCTTTTTTTTTTTTTTATCACTTTTTAAAGAATTGAATTACTCACCACTTCCACGGTGCTAAAGACATGACAGAAGTGGTGGCCACTCTTCAGATCCTTGGTGATGTATGCAAACGTGCAGAGGTCATCTGGATCTTGGGCGGCACATGAAATGTTTCTGATCTCATGCTCTGCTACTATAGTCTAACGGCACAGGAGACAAGCAGGAAATCAACAACAAATGGACGGTGGAAAAGTCAACTGCAGACATATCAATGCGCACAGATACACCCTCACACAAACAGGCTCCTACAGTACCTTTGTGGCTGCATCGATGAACTTGACCCCTCTATAGGTAATGGAAAGTATGACAACTGGACCCTTTTTGGAATCCTTTGATTTCTTTAAAAACATCAGATCACATAAAAAAAAAACACAATTATTTACGGATCATCAGCTTTACAATGGAAAAGACAATCAGAGCTTATATGTACCTATTTTCTATCATTATGGTTGTTTATTTGAAGGGATTTATTGACTATTATATCGTCATTTAAAAACCATTTGTTCTTTCACACTATAAACAATCATTACAGAAAGAGGAATATATAAGGTTTTTTGACAAGTACTTACTCTAATCTTAGCACAGGCATCTTGTGTGGACTCGATCCCTCTTAGATCCCTGATTATCATTGATCCGAGGTACTAGGAGAGATAATCAAAACACCATTCAAAATGCAATCTTATCACTGATAACAACACTGGAAGTCAGATTTAGAGTACAAAATTAAAGAAAAAAAAATTTCAATAACAGCAAAAAAAGATTACAGTATTGCTGTAAGTATATTTATTTTGTTTATTTCTGCCTCTGAGCTGAAGATGATCAAGGTGACTTACTGTTGCCTCGTACCCGCAGGAGTCCAGGATGAGCTTCTCGGGCTGGTGATGCCAGGCGGATACTGTGGCGTACGTGGCGGAGTGGCTCGGTGGCCGGAGGTTTAAACGAGACTCTTTCTGTCGTTCACTGTGTCTGTCCTGCAGAAATGCAAAATAACAGTTTTGTGAATGTATCAAAAAGGAGAGCTTCAACTAACTTTTGTGACATTAAACGGATTACGTTCTTTCTGGGAAGAGGTCTGTCACTTCTTTGTGTTGTAGCACTTTTTCACACTTCAACATCTCATCTTATACCTTTGAGGAGAAGTGACAAGACTCTGTATTTTGTCTTCAAATTCAGACATAAAAGTATAAGCAGGCTTGTAGTTTATTTCACTCCAGATACTAATTTGTGTATCTTGTATGAGCCAGAGAGGCAAAAGAGTTCAAACTCTTGTATATTAGTGTGAAACCGGCTGAAGTGTGTTTTGTCAGCACTTTAGGGAAAGTTGTTTTTGATATGCTAGCAGGCTTATAAATATTTATGCATGTTGGGCCTTTAGGTCAGTGTAAGATGTGCTCAGCTCTTTCATATATCACTTGTCAGAGTAAAATTTATTTATGGTAATAATAGACTGAAGTTTTGGGGAAAAGTAGTGATTTACAAAGTCACAATCTCTGAGCAGAGCGACTTCTTCCTCATACATGGATGCTCCTCTTCAGCTACAGTGAATCAGAAAACAGGGACACCAATGTAATGGCTTGTATCATGTTTTTACCTTCCTTATTTGCTAAGAATTTGATCTCAGAGTTATTCTTAGTTACATTTCTCACATAAACACCCAAGAAATTGAAGGAGGCTGAACTGACTTCATGACAATCAATAAAGATACAAATACTTTGGGGCACGGCAACCATTCAGTACTGACACACACACACACACACACACACACACAAGTGAACGATTCTAGGCAAGAACTAGTCATAAATAAACTGGTCAATTGTGTTTTTGTTGTGTAATCTTGAAGAATTTCAGCAAAAGCTTTGCAAACCTTTGGAATATTTTAGAGCTTGGAATCGCAACTCGCTTCTTCTGTTCATTTGGGAATATTTTTCATGTTTTCATATTATGAACCCAAATCAACCAGCTGCAAGGGGTGATTGGCTGTGCTTAGCCAGCAGCACCTGAGCATCTTAAATATATGAGACTGACAGTTTTTAAACCTACAAGCTGGAGGTGAGATTCTGAATATTACTTATCCACACATCGTCAAGCAGAAACGTCACAGAAAATCTGGACAAAAAGATCAGAAAAACCTTTCATTTAAACCAAAGCACCAACTCCTCTACCTGATTAATCACAGCACTCGATAATTCTTAAAAAAAAATTAAATCAAAATCTACATTTCAGCCACTCTTGGGGAAGATGTAGATGTATTTCAGTGCACATTAATTACACCAGTAGCTGAAACTCTGTATCAGCAGCACAACAGCTCTGTTTCCGTAACATAACAAAGGTTCAGCATTTTTTTAATAAAGTTTTTGCCATGACTTCAATTAAATATGGTACGTGGTTTCCCAAACAATGATTTAAGTAAAAGAAGGAACCACTCACTACAGAGCGCGGCCTCTCATTATAAGACCGCAGTGATATGCTGCAGTCTTGGTCAATTCCTCTTCGCCTTCGGTCTGAGTCAGGCAGGGGGAGGAGTGTGTCCATGGAGCGGCTGGTGTACGGGTCCATCTGACTGAGGGGCGATGTGGTCTGGGACAGGAGGTCATGAAACTGCCAAACACACACACACACACAAAAGAAAAAAGAAAAGCAAACAGAGCAGATTAATAGCTTGACTGCTTGACTACATGAGCCGGTTTCCCCTGATCTACATCCAAGCTTAATCCTTGAAAAAAAAGAGCTTCTTCCACAGAGAATCTCAATTCTTTTTAGCCCCGTTTAATCTGCCTGGGAAATCGGCCCCCAGTATTCAGCTGCTGTAAACATAATGATATTGAAGAATCTCAGTCCAAATTTAGACATCAGCTTCAGAAAGAGAAGGATCCATTTTCTCACAATACAGTGTTGGCATAGAAACACAACTGGCCGTGCCGCTTGTTTTAACTCCCCTCTCGGCTTAAATCTCTACTCAAATACATTAATGCATATACACCAATGTGAAACTATTTTACATAAAAAAGACATTAATATCAGTGACAGTAAATCTAGGTTATGTTGAGGGTACCATTAGAGCTACCCTTCTAATTGTGAACATTAATCATATCTAAGGTACCAACCAAATTGGTGTTGACAGCCTGTTTCTGCACATCATTGATCAAAAGTAACACCTAACACTGCCGTGGTTTTAGTCGTGTGTTGTACTGAAGATGAAACATTGTCCCAGAGGTTCCCTGTTTTTCGTGAATTTATAATAGCACTAAATACATTGTATGAATGTCAAGGTTATCATTTCTAACCATCCTCAGTCTCACCATAATTGGAGAAAGGCGACGGGACTTAGAAGGAGCCTCTTCATAGGGTCTCTCTGCTAGAGATGCAATGATCCTCTTTCTGTGGCCCAGAGGGCCAATCTTGATAACCTAGGAAAGAAAACAGCAGGTTACAGGATGAAAACTTCCACTGAACCCTCACATCAAGATGTCACACATGAGAATTTATCCAGACAAAGCTAATAGTGATACATCCACCATACAGTGACAGCGCTGATGGCATGTACCCTTTACTGGCAGGCATCCATGGGCAAACAGAAATGACTCTCGTCAATAATTCAACCTCAATCTGTTTTGCCGTAAGCATAAAGTACAACACAGTGTCCTTCTCAGGACGCTCTATAATTCATGAGACATTTTTGGACATAGTGCTTCAATAACAGTGAGAATCATACCAATTTATAGAGCAATGTTATATAAAATACATAGAACAATTCCACTTTTTATCATTTAAACATTTTTTGTTTTATTTTACAGTATTACAACCCTACAACATGTCGACCTGTAGTATCTTTGTCCTGTTAAAACTATTTAAAGAGGCCATATCTGCTCGTGTGCATTAAACCCTCACAGGAGGAGACATAGGTTAATTCTATGTAGTCAAAATGCATTATCTAAATACTGGAAATTTGCATAATTAGTTATTAACATTCATACTCATCCAGAAAGGCTGGACGTCGTCTGATTAATGTTACATTTGCAATTACCGCCCTGGTACAAAATTTTCCACATCAGGTTTGTAATTCTTTGATTTCTATTCTGTGAAAGTCAGAAGCAGACGAGGCGACAAATATGTAAGCTGTTTTTTTTTTGTATTCATTTTCATTGTTTACAAAATCCCAGTGTGACCAGTATGTATGAGGCTTGTGCAAAAAGCTATGGGAATTAGTGAGAACATAACTCATTGAGAACTCCTAGATCATCCTGAAGCCTGATGCCATTTGCTGTAATATGCTGAAGAGGATGTAGGGAATGTAATGGGCAAAGTGAGTTCTGCCAAGATGCTCAGAGGCAGTTCTGCTACTCTGCACACTGAGAGTAATGTGCCCTGCACTCACACCCCCATCTTTCTGCATCGCAGTGTGCTGGACACCATCCCTCACACGCTGCAATGGCAGCGTGCTTGGCTGCCGCGGTCCTGTTGCTGCTGCTTCTGCTTCTGCAGCTGTTTCTGCTATTTTATCGCCACTGTCTCAGCAGCACAGAACAAGCAGACTACAAAACAAATGCGACCCTTGTGAAATCTACAAACACACTAGTCTCTGAATGCATATCAAACACTGTGCATCCACCAATTACATATAGTGACAAAATGTTAAATAAATGTGCATATTGGGGGGGGGGGGGGGGGGGGGGGGGGGGTAGTTAAAGTTTTATCTGTAAGGTCACAGTAGCTGAGTACTTCTTAGAATCATATGAAACTCATACACACAAAAAATAAATAATATAGAACAGCTATCAGACAATCTGGTTGATCATCCCCAAGAGGTTTATATATGTATGTATATATATATATATATATATATATATATATATATATATATATATATAAAACCTCTTGGGGATGATCAACCAGATTGTCTGACATCTGATTGTTCCCCGTGAAAAATTTTGACCAAAAAAAAAAAAATTCACGATTTATCACAGGAGCCCATCAAGAAAACACAGCAGTATTATAAATACACACACAAACACACTTATGTTTGTCTACTTATGCATGTGGTATTAACCCCTATATATCAATAACTATTACAAATAAATCCCGAACCCTAACTGTTAATGCAACCAAAACCTAATAATAAACCTATAACTAAGTTTACACCCTAAAAAAATAACTGGATTCATGGGAACTATAACTCGTACTCATGTTACAAGATGTCCCCATAAATTCATGGTCTCTCAGGGTCTGGTTCCAATAATGAAGTAAAAACAAGAGAAAATAAAAGACAAGAGCCTGTGGATATATATAATTTGGACATAAGACAAACTTCAATTTATTGTGGATAGCTTAATCCAAACAAACCATGAACCATTAACATTTTACATCCACCCCCAACTCTAAACTAAACTCACTTCAGTTTAGTTCAAACCACAATCCACAATGTGACATTTGGCTTCATTAGGACTGGGGGTTTGCTACCCACTGCTAGTCCTGCAAAAGTCAGCAATTACTAGAAATGGTCTTAATGAGCTCTAAAAACTGGAAGACACGCGTCAACAGTTGCACACATGCTGAAACAGGGCATGCTGCACTGCATCAGCCCAAAATAAATTTGTCCTTGTCTATAATTACTGATTATCATGAAATGTTTTACTGTTTCCATGAAGATAAAACCAAATGAGACTTTTCTTGTCATCAGTGACTTTCCTTCTAAAGTTATTTTATCTGTTGGTCGTCTATTAATTAGTCAGTCATTTTCAAAATGTTTCTGCTCAAGTTTTATGCAAATTTCTTCCTCGCAGAGCATTTCTCTGACATTGCCACAACGCTGTTTTTAGGACTTCTTAACCAGGTGTCCTGTCATTAAAACAACCAGTGAGCATAGTCCACAATGTCACTGATCTGATAGCTGGTGATTATGTAACAAGTCCATCAACACTGTAAAAGATCTGTGGTTTCTCACATTGACAATCTCCAGCTCCCACAGGTTCTTAACACACTCCAGTGTGCGATAGCCATTGGAAAGAAAATTGGGGAGATATTCATGAAGGCCAAGGCCGTCCAACCAGGAGGCGAGAGATGTGCTGCCATCACAGCCCAGTGCTTTTACCTTTGGAGAGAGAGACATATGCATGTAAGTAATATCTTAAACTTAATAAAGGAGTGTACATTATGTTATTTTACATATTTCAGTTTCAATTTTACACAATTAAAGTTGGATCTATCCATGGATGTTCATTCATGGTGCTTCAAGGCAAAATCCTTTAGTGGATGATATACCAATTGTTGAGATTTTCATCTCTTTTTCCCCCTCTTCTTCTGAATTAAACAATAATACCTCCAAAAGTTAAATTACTGTGCAACATCCTCTCAGAGATGTACGTACAAATAAGGAGCAAAAAGAAGTGTGTATTTCTACTTCAGTCACAAAAGTTGAGAAGCAAATATGATGAGATGAACCTATAACCAAAAAGAAAGATGGATGGATAGAAATTGTTCAGTATTCCTCAGAGATCAGATCCCTTTGCCAAGAACAGAAGATGACTGTGGATCCAAGCCAGTAAAAGGGCAGACTGGGACTCTGCAAGGCAGCAGTGTCTCTGTAGCACCCATTTGGCGTTTCAAAATGCAAGGCTTTAATTGTGTATCGTAAAATTTTATCTCTTATAACAACACAGAAGACATACTATTTTATTTATTTATATAGCCCAGTGAAGATAATATTACTTTAGTGCAGCAGAAACACACAACCACTGGCTAAAACCAGGTAAGATCATTGAGGAGCTTTGTCAGCTTTATACTTTGTCTATTTTAAAATTATGAATCATGAAACAGTCCTTCATGGTTCAATTATTTCATTTCTGAGTGAACAAACTATGAAAATGAAATTTATTGTAATCTCGTGATTGATAAACTGCAACAGTTTTGTGAAACCCTATATGTGCCTATGGATATGTATGGCGAAAAGCTGCTTGATAAGCTTCATTTTCAGTGTTAGCATTTAGCTCATGTTGCTTGAGATCCACTATCCTTTAACTTCAAGGTGCATTGCTCTCCAACACACCTAAATAAAACAACTGAACTCCCACCTTTACTTGTCATCCAGCTCATCGTTGGCCTGGTAACCAGCCATTTATTTGGTCTGGGTGTGTTGGAGAAGGATTGCATCTACAAGTTGTGGGATAGCAGATCTTGAGGACCAGACTTGGGCTCCTCTCCTTCAGGTAAAAGCACCACTGTACCTCAGGCTAGCCATACAGAAACATTAGCATGGCCCCATAGAAATATCAACATAATTTTAATAAAAATATTGAATAAACATGTTTGAGTCCCTTACAACACTTTGCTCAGAAACAACAAATTTTCAGATTTTACAATGATGGTGTTCAATAAACCAATATTTAGAATCACAAAATTCTGAAAATATTAATCTTCTCTTAAAGTCAATGCGTTTTGAGCATTAAATAATAAATGTTGCATGTTTCAGGTCCATTTTAATAAATTAATATGCATATTCATGCATTTTAATTTGTTCGGACCACTGCAGAGGGTTATGGTATCTGTCTCATGTTCTAACCCTTCATTTTTATCTTATCAGCTGTTGTTTAAAAGTTCTAGTAAATTGTTTTTCTTGAACAAAGTCATTTTTTGTCCTCTTTGGAAGGGATATGTTATGAAGGGAAGTACCTTGGGCAAGCTGCGTGCTGCATGGAGGATTTTCTTTCTGTGTCCCGGGTCAGTAATCCCCATGTCTCTGAGATCTTGGTCCTCCATCACGTTACTTCCCTGCAGATGCAGAAATGTAAGAAAAACACGCAAATAAACACATTCACACACAGGCATGCAGACACAGATAAAATAGTTAGGTCCATTTAAAGAAACTGCACACATGTGCATATACAAATAGCGCAAAGCCACAAAGTACAATAAAACACATACCACGTCTAAATTCATTCGCATTTGCTTACGATATTTATAAAGAAAATTTCAGATTAGATTAAGAAACCTTGTTTTACACTAAGTGAGACAGTAAAATTGTAACTGCTCTTAAACATCCACACATGCAGAATATGCACATCTAAGACACAAGCACTAACAACAGAGTAGGAGGACAATGAAGTCAAATAAATTGTGCATGCCAAGAGTAATCAATCTAATCTGGTACGGCTCAGAGGAAACAAAGCCTACACAGCAGCAGCGGCATTTACAGGATCCCCTTTTGCAGAGTGTTTTGTAGAGAACTCACAACTACAACTATATTTCACTTTCTTTTTATTTTACAAAAGCTTGATTCAGAGCATGGAAACAATGAATGATATCTGGCTTCCATATCCTGAAAAAAATAGCTGACAGGCAGATTCTTGTCGCCTCATTTTCATGTTCATTAACAAATCCAGCTGCTTTGCCGTCTTTTGCTAATTTTTTAGGCAGAAAACCATTAAGGTTCATGTTTTTTTCAGGTGGACTGCCTCAGATTGACTCTTACCAACCTAAACATTTAATATGCTCTGTAGGTTTTACTCAGTCACCATCACTGGATTGGTTTCAGATCACAATGCAGCAGTATCCACAAGCCTGCATCACGATGCAGTTGGGAGATTACTCACTGATTGCAAGAATAAAGGTCAAAATGGAGTGGGGTTGGATGTAAGGGAGGCCCAAAATAGATTCTCCACTTTTATTAACACAGTTTGAAGTTTGATGATGCCTTGGGAGACTACAAACTTATTATTTCATGCTGCATTTGAAAACATTTGACAGGAATGTATGCTTCAGTTCTTACATAGCTTATGAGCTATGGTAGTTTGATTTAATCAGATATGACTTGCAGATGTAGCCATGGTAGAAGTCCTTCATCTGACTAAATGCACTTAGTTAATGCAGCAGTGAATTAGAATTACTCCATCAGTCTGCTCCACAGAGGAATTGCTTAGAAAATCAAATTTTGTTACTATTTTTTCAAGAGTCAATGAACTGGCGTGGCAAAAAAATAAAAAAAAAATAAAAAAGCTTGTGTTACAAAATATATGTTTAGTTTCACATGACACTATCTGAAAAATGGTGCTTCAAAGGCTGATGCAATATTAATGCAGGGCAGATGCAACGTAAATGCATGATGTGGAAGTTCTAAGATGCTCTTCACGAGGCAGTTTGCCTCTCTGCCACATGCGTTTGGACATAACAGCAACTAAGCACATCGCTGTAAGGAAAAGAAGAAATAATGTGAAGTTTTTAACTGAGTCAAAATGTGTGGAAATGAAACCAAGAGAATATAAGCCACGAGCGCCCCACTTCTGCTAGCATGAAAGGAGCACAAAATGATCATCGTCGTGTAAAAATGATGAGAATGGGCACATAGCTGTTCATAATTTATGATCCCTCAAAAGCCGCAATCATCACATGCAGAGAGCCGAGCCGACTCATGTGAATGCCTGTTCTCTTGCTCTTGTAGCGCAAGGACAGTTTGCAAGCAGCACAGTATAGTTTATCTTTAGCAAAGGCAGCATCATTGTGTCCGTACAATAAGACTTACAAGCGGAGTCTCGTGTCCCCGCAGAATTTCACTGAGAAAGGTTTTCATTTCAGTGGGTTTACAAACAATACAGTGTAAAGAACCTACATTAGATCCCAGACATGACCATTGTGAGTTTAAGTTTTCTTCATTGTGATTTTCAGTGTTATGCTCCTCACAGTTAAGAGCTCAGGATGTGGTATGTGACCTTTATTGATTATCTGTGTGAAAAAAATTGAAATACTTGAAATTGTGAGGACAAGTGGAGCAAAGCCAAAGGCAAAACACATTTATTTCTGATGAGTTAACACTAGAACCACCAAGAGGGTCATTTTTACCACTTTGCATTTTTAACGTCACACAGCCTAACTCGTAAAGTTAACCTTATCTATCTTAAACTTTGTGACTTTTCCTAGAATGAACATTTTTGTTATCTTGTGGATCTGTAATACAAAATAAAAAAGTAATGATCATTTCTACCTAAAACTGTCGAGGCAGTAATTTTTACACTCAGGCACCAAAAAATGTCCTCAAGAAGATAATTTATCAGATTCTGTCTTTAGGTATGACTTGCAAATCCAGACAGATAAAATGATGAATGTCAGTAAATCAAAATGAACTTTTAACAACTTTTTGTTAAAACTACACGGACATATTATATAGTTTAGGCACTAATAGATCATGTTTTTTAATAGTGTTACAGGCCATCCGATACTAATGAAAAATGAACAGACAGAAGAAAAATGCAGAAGAAACTTTGCTACGCTCCAACAAATGAACATGAAGACTAGGATGGAGGAGAAATGATCTGCTCCACTTGCTAACAGGACCAAGTGGAGAAATCTTTGACAAAAATCCGAGACGGTTTTAATCTCGAGCAAGAAGAGGGTCTGTTGCGGTTTTGTAACATTTTGGACTTTGCAGCACTAAATGCACGGGCCATCTACCGGAGCTGCATCAATCACATGACTCAATGTGCGTTCATGATTCAGCTCTGCAAGGGAGAGGGTCTTGGCTGCAGACCGGAGAATGAGGCAGGGCCTGTATGTCCAACCCTCAACATTTTGATTGGATTAACCTTAACCCTGACACTAACCCTGCCCATTTGATATCCAACCACGCCCACTTTACATAAAACTCCACACCATTCTCCATGCTGGAGCCAGGGGTTATTGCTGCAAGGAGCTGCACAGCCTGCACATCCCAAAGCCATCACTGCCACCAAGCCAACCATGCTAAACCAGGTAAAGAGAACAAACTGGCCACATATGGAAGCGTGCAAAAAGCAGAAATAAAAGAATATTCATGAATTGAAGGCGCGCAGTCTGCGGGCAATGTGTGTGTACGGCCTGAATGAGAGGACTAAGTAGTAAGTAACTACTCCTGTTTCCTTATTCGTTTGAATAAACTTGTTATAATCCCCTGCCAGTTAGAGTTATTTTAAGTATTATTTAATTTATTAGTCATTCATAATTTATTCAGTTTTGTTTCCCATCGCATTTGCTGTTGACTTATGTTTTTCCAATGTACAATAGGTCTACTATAAATCAATAGTTAAATCAATCATTTTTTCCAATGTAGACTTTGTTTTTTTCTCTATAATTATGTATGTACATATATATATATATATATATATATATATATATATATATATATATATATATATATATATATATATATATATATAGTTCAATCTTATTTCCATAATTTTAACTTTTAAAATAACAGAAAACAAAAAATGGCCTCTGCAAAGGTTTAGTTATTTAGTACCTTCTATTCCCCCGTTTGGCAAGTATGACAGCTTGTAAACACTTTTTATAGCCAGCCAATAGTCTTTCGAATCTTGTTTGCGGTATCTTCACCCATTCTTCCTTGCAAAAGTCTTCCAGATCTTTCAGAATCTGGGCCATCTGTGACGCACTGCCCTTTTAAGGTCTATCCATAGACTTTCAATTATGTTGAGGTCAGGAGATTGTGAAGGCCATGGCAAAACCTTCAGTTTATGCCTCTTGATGTAATCCACCCTGGATTTTGAGGTGTTTTTAGGATCATTATCTATTTGTAAACGCCATCCTCTCTTTAACTGCAGCTTTTTCACAGATGGCATTAGGTCAGCATCCAAAATTTGCTCAAATCCCATTGAATCCATTTTTCCTTCTACTCGTGATGTTCCCTGTGCCACTGGCTGCAATACAACCCCAAAGCATGATTGATCCACCTCCATGCTCAACAGTAGGATAGAGGTTCTTTTCATTAAATTCTGTGCCCTGTCTTCTCCAAACGTACCTGTGCTCATTCCGGCCAAAAAGTTCAATTTTAACCTCATCAATCCACAGAACTTGTTTCCAAAATGCATCAGGCTTGTCTGGATGTTCCTTTGCAAACTTCAAATGCTGATTTTTGTGGTAAGGACGTAAAAGAAGTTTCCTTCTGATGACTCTTCCATGAAGGCCATATTTGTACATGTACCTCTTTATAGTGGAAAAGTGCACCACGATTCCAGTATCAGCCAGATCTTCCTGGAGGGAACTTGGACTTTGACTTGCTTTTCTTACAATCTTGTGAGCTGTTCTGTCTGATATTTTTCTTAGTCTTCCAGATTTTGCTTTAACTTCCTCTGTTCCCAATGACCGCCATTTCTTGATCACATTGCGAACAGAGGACATTAGCATCTGAAAACACTTTGCTATTTTCTTACACCCTTCTCCTGCTTTGTGAGCATCAACTGTTTTCAGTTTCAGTGTTCTTGACAGCTGCTTAGAGGAACCCATGGTGCCGATTGTTGAAGCAAGGTAAGATGAGTGTGAGCATTTAAAACCTTTGAGATTGACATCACCTGGTTTTTCCAGACACTAACTGTAAACAATCCAGGACACTGTCAGGTCTCTGTTGTCAAATTGGGGGCGTACAAGGTACTAACTCTGCAGGGTACCCAAACTTTTACAGACGCCATATTTTGTTTTCTGTTATTTTGAAGGTTAAAATGATGGAAATAGGATGTAACTTTTTTTGACATGTTATAAGAATGTCTAAACTGTACTTTGATGCCTTTTCGAGATTTTCCATCTTTTTAAAGCTCCTTATTTGCACATTAAAATAAATTTTTACCAGGGGTGCCCAAACTTTGGAGCCCCACTGTGTGTATATATATATGTAAATATATATATATATATATATATATATATATATATATATATATATATATATATATATATATATATATATATATATACATATATATATGTGTGTGTGTGTGTGTAAAGAGAACCAGTTTTCTCTGAGCATAATGGTTACTGTTAACTGGATTCAGCTGTGAAAAACATATGTAACATAGCCTCTAGTGCTAATCCGGCTCTGTGGGCTCAGAAACATTTACATTTACCCTTTGGGCCTACTTATTGGGATTGTTCCGCCATGTTTTTAGTAAAATATAACAGGTGGAGGGAAAACTGCTTCCTATAGTCCCAGAAAATTGCACAAGCTTTTTTGGAGTTTTCATAACAGAAAACATGATAATGCTTTTAGTCAGATTGTGGACATCCTGTGAGCTGCAGCTAAATTAAATTATAAAAATGTAATCTGACATAGTTTTGTGTAAGATATGGAAACCAGTTGAAAAAATGTGTCAGATTTTCTCAAAAACACATTTTTCTCCCATCATGTTTTATTTTTAACCACCATGGTGGAAACCCATTAGTTGGATTTTATCATTCATTTAAAGTCTAAATAATAAATTTAGAACAAAAAAATCAAAGTTTGCATGCAAACATGCATACCTCCTCAATTAAAATAAATATGAGTATACTGTCTATAAATACGGCATTAGAGCAAGCAAGATGATTCTCATTAGCAAAACAAGCTCGGTAAAGAGAATAATGGATGGAGCATTCAGTGAGAGTTTGTCATCAAGTATGCAAAATGCATTATATGTAAATGTATTAATCTATTAGATTGATGATTGTTTGTCTTAAACATCTAGCTATTCACTGGTCAGGTTTAATGCCTGGAAATAAGATAACTTCTCACAGGGTTAAGAGGCAACCGTGGAGTGGTACAGTAAAAGAGACTGCATGATTGGGAATCATGAGGGAAAACAGCTAATGGTTTTTGTTGTCATTTGTCTTCCCACTAGCAGCAGCCCATACTCTTTAAAGGGATTCAGTAAGGAGTCATAAATCTATGCCAGGTCATGCACTGCACAGAGGTGAAGAGAGCTGTAAAAGGGGAGAGGGGAAAGTGCTATGAGGGTAAGGTAAAAGGGTGAGTGAGAAAGAGGAATGAGGAGGGAGGAGCTTTGAAGAGACAAGCAGAGGGTGAGTGAGCAGGGTGGTGACATTAAAAGACAAATGGAGCTGGGCCGACAGAGGAAAAGAAGCGGTGATGTAAAGTGGAACCGACCTCTGAGATGACATGCTGCAGGTGACTCACCATGAATCGTAGGTCGTCAAAGCCATTGAGCAGGAACTTGCTCTCGTACTGCGGCAGCCCCACGTGCTCCAGCCACTCTCCCACCGGCTGGTCCAGGGCTTTACCACAGGCCCCATCTGCCGAGAGAGGGAAGCGCTTCAGCAGGGAGAAGCCGTTCAGCCGGTAGCAGCGGCACTCAGAGGACGACACATGGCATTGCCACATCATCCTTGGCCAGCAGAGGCAGAGCCGAGTGCAGCAGCACCAGGCAGGGTGGGGGGGAGACAGGGTCCAGGCTGGGGATGAAGGGCTCCCACAGTACAAGTGGGGGCCCCGCTAAACTCAAATACAGGAGGAGGATAAGGAGTGCTGCAGGCACCGTTCAGGCCCTGCAGGGGACTGACTACACTAATATTACACCTACTGGTGTTAGTGTGACTGACTGGAGATGTCAGGCGAGGGTGGAGATAGTGCAGGGAAGGAAGCCCATCTGAAGCTTGGTACTGTTAGTTATGTTGGACTGAGCCACTTTGGCATCTTCCAACAAACAAGGTTCACTAAACATTCCTTTAGTGAGCAGATGAGCAAGTGTGAAGATCAATTCCTAGCTAATCCAAAAACTTAACACTAAATACAACAAATAAAAAAAGCAAGTATTTTAGGAGGCTGAAGGGAAATGGAAACGGATTCTTCACTTAAGTCATAAATTTTCACTGATCACAAGCTTTACTATGCTGAAAAATGTCCCTGTCGATTATGCTCAAATCAGAAGTTACTCCATCACGATGTTACACAAATAAATATGGTTCTCCCAAAATGAATTTGACAGGGTTTTCACCACATACTTGTAAAGCTCTGGCTGAGTCCCATGGCTTCATTGGTCAACCTCTTTGAAAGCTAGGACAAGGCTCATACAAGGAAGGTAGCAGCATACCAAAGTGCTGTTGAGGTACTCGTGTTATTTTTGATCAAGGAATACACATTTGCTGAAATCATATTTTTGTCCTTACTCCAGAGCCACACAGAGTACGATCAGGTAGACATATTGTAAATCCTACATCAAAGAAACGTTGGCTTAGGATTTCCACAGTGTGCAGATTCCAAACTCCTCAATTCATAATTAAATCCAAGTATATATTCCTTAATAATGCTCCAGGTAAGCTGTCTGCTGGTGGGAAAAAGCTCAGTGTCCTTGTTGGTGCCAGTGCTCCCAGTGTTCCCAGTGCTCCCCGGCATTCACACTCCTCAGCAGGCTGCTGTCAGTGCAGCTCCGCCAGAGAACGAGCTGCTCATCTCTCAAAGCAGTAAATCCAGGTTCAGATCCAGCACACGGCAGGTGAGCCTCTTGACTCTGAAGCAAGGATCCCAGCTGGACCACAGTCCAGGTTAAGCTAGCTCCTTTTCTGAGGCAGGCGGACCCCCCCGCCCCCCTCCCACTCCTACCCCAGCCCACCTGGTTCTTCTCCTCGCTGAGTACAGCTAGCAGCCTCTGTGCTCAGAGCAGAGGTTTGCTGCATCCCTTGCCCGTCTGAGACATGTAGGCAGCGCAGATGCAGTTACAGCAGCTGTTCTGAAAACACACACACTCACACACACACACACACACCCACACTCACACACACTCACAAACTACCCCTTACTGCTCACAGGGCATAACGTCCTGACGCCGGCTGCTTCAGCGCAGAAGACCACAGACCTGCCTCAACCTCAGCCACTGCTGCCACGTCCTTCCAACATCCACGACAGGCAAAAGGCTCAGTGATCATCCTCTCCCCCCCACCACCTCCTTTTCATCTGAACAAATCCCTCAAGCTCTTCTTTTTAACTCCCCCCTCCTCCTTGCTCTTGTCTCTCTGCTCTCTTTCTCCCGTTCTCATAGCCCCATTCCCATGCTGTGTGATCGCACTGCAGGGCTGCCGTATGCTGCCTGATGAAGTGGGGTGCTGCTCCACGTAACCACCTCTCCCTCTCTCTCCCACTATATCAATTCCCCTCCCTTTGCCTTTCTCTCCCTCTCCGGCTTGCGCTCCCCTTCCCTACATCTCAGTCTTCGCCTCTCATTGTCAAACACACAGACAAATGCAAACACACACACACACACACACACACACACACACACACACACACACACACTTTCATTCCCTGCATCATCAGTCTTTCTGTCCCTTTTACCCTTTTATGTTTTACCGCCCGCTTCCTTTCCTCACATACAAATACATACATGCTAACACATTTCTCTAACCTTACCCCTTCTTCTCCTTCACCGCACTGATTAGAATTGCACAGAGGCACTCTGATCTTGCCAATGGTGAAAGGACATCAAAATCAGAGGCAAGGAACAAGCACAGACCACCCCCACCTCCCAATCCACAAAAAAATTCATCCTGCTTTCTCTTTATTTATTTATTTATTTATTTTATTTCCTGACAAAAATAAATGACCATGTCTACAATGTTTGACTTGACTGAGTCTCATTCTCATCAGAGAAACAACACCAGTTGTTTGGGGCTAACTTGGGATATTGAAACAAAGAGCCTCCTGAAACCACCTCCTTGTTACCAGAGGGCTTTAATTAATTTACATCTTACTTTGATGATAGGACAAGGGGGGGCAGCATTGATTCAAGTCAGCAGAGTCAGTAATGCACTGCACAGGAAGACGAGAAGAGAAGAGAAGAGAAGAGCATATGTATGTCCCGTCACTTGTCCGTCTCGTACAGTCACATGACAGCGGAGAAGCAGATTCCATTATGTACTTCCAGATGTTCATGTCACATCAAACATTTTTAAATTGCAACAGAAAAACAAGAAAAAGCCTGGATGAACAAGTGAGATGATATAAAATTCAGATAGATTTGGGGCAAGGAAAACATATATACTGCCATATATACTGCTGCTCACTGTGTCCAACACCGATGTTTTCTGGACATATGCATGGGGAGTAGAATTATGCAAGTTTTCAAGCTGCTTGCAATCACCTAACGCATCCACAACAGCCTGGCACTGAGGAGGTGCAGGGAGAACAAAGGAGTGCAGGGTTATTGACTGAAACTCCTCCATAATTGACCACCTATACCACTGTTGCTTCGACACTAACACTCATGTAAAGGCCAGGTCAGTTGCACGTGGCCTGTCAGTCATCCATGAAGATCAGTACTCCTCAGGAGGAGAGACTGGTATCAGATTGGCTCAGAATGAGGAGACGAATGATGGGAAGAGAGAAGCTGAAAGAGAGGGAGGAGAGAATGAGAGGGAGACAGATAAGACACAGAGAAAGACTAATAGAGGAGCGGGCGATGGCACATTTGGGCGAGATAAGATGGTAATAGGAAGTAAGAGGGATTGAACTGGACTAATTATGATTCACAACAACTCCTCCTCTTCCTCCTTTAAGCTTTCCCCCTAAGCATCATGGCACAATCAGCTTTCACAGCACAACATCTGGACAAAGACTGTTTAAAAATACTAGCCCCCCACCCAATTACTCCCGTTTATTTGGGATTGCATCAGCTCTCATGGTGGATGGACCAAATTAATAACTTGGAGAATGCTCAGTGCTCTTCTCTGGGAGTAACAGGGTTCCTGTCTCATCCACTATTTAAACGGGCCAAACTGTCAAATCTGTCCAAGTGGGTTTCTGTAATATTTGAGCCCTCCAAGGTCTCAGAGCAGTAACTAAGGCTTCTTCACAGAAGCAGAAAAGGTAAAGGTGGTGCCTGGATAAAGCCATGCCTCTTCATCAAAGCAGGGCAAAGCACTAGCTCCTTGTCAACACACCCAAGCACTGAAGAAAATGAGCCACAAAGCTGAATTAATTCAGGGAAACTGAAGGCGGACGCTTTTCCTTTGAATGTCAGCGTGTGCCTGTACACAAAGCCAGCCAGTGCCTCCCATTAGCTGTGCTCTCACTCCACTACCTTTTCTCCACTACCCTTTTTTTAAGCTTATTTACTCAGCACTCTCCTAGCACAGTCCAAGCAGTCATGATGGGCACGTATAACAGCATCAGCCTTGACGAGACACGATTTTTGTTAACTTCAAAGAATCTGCAGGGATCTGCTGCCAAGGTATGAAAAAGAGAAAGAGTCTCCATATTTACAGTTCTGTAACGACAAAGAACCAACAAACAAATAAATAAATAAATAAGAATCAACGATTTACAGATTAAGTTTCATCTTTGTGTTTTTTGTCCTCTCTTGTCCTACATCCTCCTCTCTCTCTCTCTCTCTCTCTCTCTCTCTCTCTCCACCTCCCTCCATCCGTTTCCTGAATACTCTTAAAAGCTACCTGTTTGTTTCTTTTCATGACATTTAGGATAAAGAAAATATGACCTCTTCACACAAAGACTCATTAAAAAAAAAAAACAGCAACAAAAACGTCCTCACAACCTTCGGAGTAATCTCTGATTAAAATCGGAGCGATGACTGCATGACTCAGCTGAATCTGGGATACATTCTTCAAACTCCTTCTATAAATAGTGCAGGCCTATAAGTGTAGATTGAAAAAGCAACATATTTTTGCTTACGTAATGATTGACTGGAGGTCTTCACTGCTTTTGCTGGAAAGCAATTAATGAAGCAATTCTCAGTGAGCCAGAAGTCAAGTTATAGTTAAAATCATAAATTACCCTCCTGTGGAAAACAGCTGGGCTTGAAATGTATTTCATTTTGACCAAAAATAGCAATGACCGGCATAAATCATTTTTATATAAAATTTTATATAAAATAATAAAAACTAATACTCTTATTATTTTATCGCTATCTTGCATTGTGTATTTACTTATGTTTGGTTTTTTTCTTCTTGAAATAAACACAGTTATTGTTAAAGACATTATCAATAACTCACTGATAAACTGGAGGACATTTATCACCTACAAGGTATTGGCTTCAGTTCTCAAAAGGAAATAAAATCAACAAATATCTTCATCAAATGGGCAGATGTCATTTTCATTTCATATCAAAATAATTATACACATTTTGTAGCACCCACTCGTCACTGTCCGCCTTTACAAAGACATGAGAGAAGAATGGGATGTATGTAATTATCTCGTAATGTGCGGACCTGTTGGGCTGAATGTCTCTACTTGCAGTAAGATAAAAGTAAACCTTAGTTGCTTTTTTTTCTTCTTCTTTTTTTTTTTTTACTTCCCGCATCTGCCTTCATGTGACTATCTCTTGCTGCTTTAAAGTTTGTGTGGTGTCACACCTTGCTGTGGTCAGCAGATGCTGGTGACCCCTAATGCACATGGTGCATAACTAATGAAAATTTTATCAGAGCAAATCTGATGAGACATGTAAAAAGCAGTCCAGTGCAGAGAAAGGCTGTTACATAACATGGCGAAACCTCCTTATTGCAGAGTATCTAAGTGATGCAATTTACACTGTTTCAGCTCCGGAGTGTTACCTAAACAAAGAGAGCCAGCTGGCTCTCCGTCTGTACTGCCTGAAGGACACTTGATGAAGCCTACCGTCGAAATCAAGAGCCATTGATATTCACAATGTGTGGAGAAAAAGATGACGAAGAAGGGAATTTAGTTACGTTTCACATTAAATGGAACATTGTGAGAAACAAATGGCAACAATGATGCAGCAAGCTAATGTCAGCTATCATTTCTGGGACAGTAATGCTGCCATTCATCATTTTAAAGGTGTGTTTCATACTGAAAGGCAGTTCTTTGAAAAGTCACTTCTTCTAATAAATGTTACAAGCTTGTGGGAATGTACTATGTTTAGTTGCAGCCAACAGTGCATTATATCAGATAAACAAATTAACTAAATGATCAAGCCGTTAGATGGTGTTACACAACATAAAGTCACAACTTTTGGTGTGAGGAAAAAGACAAGCAGGTCGTTAAAATGACAAGAGAAATATTTAAAGCATTACCTGAGCTTGATATGGGTTGTTTGTCTTTGGATGTTTCAATCCCTGCCCCAATTAGCGTCATGATCTTCTCAATCTGTTAAAGAGAATAAGAATGAAAATCTGCTAATAATTAGCCTCTTGTTTGATTAAAACACAAATGATGACTTATGAACTCTAAACAAGGAGGAGAACAGTGAGGCAAAAAGTGGCTATGTTTCCATTAAATTTGAACCATCATTAAACTCTCAACTATCCCTGCTTCATCTTACCCGAGCCAAACCCAGTACAAACCAGGAACACTAAAAGAGTGAGACTGGATGAGATGTTAAGTCTGTGGGCTGCTGCTGGAAGTGTTGTGGAGAAACTGGGCTGCTTTGCAGTGATGGATTATGAGCACCGGCCCAACGTGGACAGCAATTCAATGAGTAATCCACAACTCAGCAGAATCACAGCAGGGCAATTAGGTGAGTTACAATCAAGGATCATCAAACGTGACATTATTGAGGCCTTCAGGAAGTTATGTAATCAAAGCGAGCCTAAAGAGCTTGAAATCTTCGTTTCTTTAGCAGGTATGTGATTGTACTATTAGACCTGTATTATTTCTGCTTTAACAGAATAAAGCAACAGCTCAGGTCAAGGTCAAGTTTGCACAAGGCTATGTGCAGAAAAGGGCGGCTTTCAGGCTGAGTGCTACAGATGTTTATTTAAGAAGACTTTGTGTGGGTTTGTGTGTTGACATCACAGAAAGTGAGAGAAGTTGTGTATTTTAATTGTTATTTTATATTCTTTCTATATGCAGACATTGTTGTTTTTATTGTGTAAAGCACTTTGTGCTACTTGTGTATGAAAAGTGCTTTATATATGACAAAACACCTTATTATTGTTGTGACAACGTGGGTTTATACGTAGGGAAATCTAACATTATACTACAGCATGTTTACAGATTCCAGCAAGTAAAAGACTCACAGAAGTCACAAAAATCCATTTTCTAAACCGAATGACTTCCCCCAAATATTCAGCAATCGGCAGGGTACACCCTGGACTGGTCACCAGTTTATTGCAGGTCCTACACAGAGAGACAACCAACCAATCATGCTCACTCCTAGCGGCAATTTCAATTAACCCAACATGCATTTCTTTGGATGGTGGGAAGAAGCCAGAGTACCTGGAGAAATGCATACACACTAAAAGGCAACTGTTTGAACCCCCCGCCAAGACTCGAACCGGCAACCTTTTTGCTGTGAGGCCACAATGCTAACTTCTACGCCCTAAGGAGCTGGTTACAAAAATGGAAAAAAGGAAATCTAAACATAAACAGCATACAAGACATGACAACTACTAAAACTAGTAAAATCTCATCTTTCGATAAAATGTTTGCGATGACATTAATGTGGCATCTTCAATTCTGGGAAATCCTCCTGACATTCAGGTGAGGCACACATTGAGTAATGATCAGCAAATTGACCCAAATAAATGCAGTTAGTTTATAAAACCTGATGGTTCAATCATGACACTTCCCCAGCTGACGTTCTGTCATTTAGATGACATCTAAAGAATAATGATTAGTCAAATCTCATTTAAAAAACCGCTATTTAAGGCCGCACATTATTAGAAACAACAGCCTGAAACATGCCAGGAATGACATGATTTTAGATCTTTTCTTTAACATTAGGTGAATTCATTAATATAATAGTAAACACTTTATTTTAGTGAGTTGATATAAAGTCTTTAATTTAAACACACAACATAAAATTTGTTTGCTACTTGCTATATTCATAAACCACGATATTCCAATTTAACCAGACAATCTGACATGCATGCATGATTATAAACAGCATATTTGAATAACAATCACTCTCAGCTCTGTTTAAGCGTTTGCATTTATCTACAGGGTACAATGCTGTTTGCTGCTGCTCCATGCTTTAAGAACAATAAGATGTCTCACTCTTTCATACGAAAAGGAGGAACTCCAACAACATGTTTTGACATCATTAACCAAGCACATTACAATGCATGGCTGGCCTTAAAACTAACAAGTAAAATGCTGAAGATCACACAAGTTTCTAAATTTAGAATCGCTGGAGTAGTTTATTTACAATCAGCACTGAAGATTTTTGCAAGCCTGAAAAAGTGATTCTGCTTTCACTACTGACACCAGAGACACAGGCAGGCTTATTTGATGTAATATTTAGTGTTTGAAAAAGCCCCGTGCACTTCGCTAGTGGCATCAACACAGTGGAAAAGCCTTGATTCATTTGGAAGTCTGGCACGTGGGACGCATGGCATATGCCTCCAGCAATACAGACCCCACATTACTCTTTGAATTAACCCAGTTACATTCTATATCCCACACACACAAACACGCACACACACACTAGGAATCCATTACTTCAAAATTTAAACACCTGTATTAAAACCTGTCAGCAAAACGTTTCTTTGGAAAACTCAGTCATCATAGTTAAAACAAACTAACATATCTCACAACTTTATGTGTATATAATGTAATCCACAACATAAAACTAGCTATGTGTTTACCATGACAACAGTAAAGTGCAATATCCAAAACAATGCCATGAATAAAGAGATTCATAGACTGTCTCACTTACTTTAGTCTATCCGTGTCATCATAAACCAAAATATGACAAAGATTAGAGATTTTTTTGTCTTGAAAACGTAGCTTTCATGTTTATTTATTCAGAATCTGGCATAAAAAGGTCTGCATTGACTCCTTAAGACTAAGACTTAATTTGCAATGGTTTTGCATGGTAGCATAATAAATTGCATTTGTGGAGCAACCACTATGCTTTTTAGAAATCACCAAGTAAACCAAAAGTTTACTTCACACATTTAACTGTTTCAATGAAAAGTCCAAAATATATCATTTTTAAAGTAATAAATATTAAATAAATAAATAAATATTAAATAATGTAACATAAAAAAGTCTACCAAAATTAAAATATACACAAAATTTTGACACTTTTTTCAGTGTAAAAAAGAACAAATTAGAATGTGTCTTCGGGAGGAATGAACTCATTCAAGTAATTTAAACAATACATAAAACTCTATTAATATATTTGTGTCTTTGATCCAAGCTTCTAATCATTGGTGTTAATGTTATTATTGTTTTTTTTTTTTTTTTTTGTCATACCGTTGTTTACTCTTTGTCAAATCTTTCTTGGCTACATGATAGCAATCATATGACATAAAGCTAAACAATGGGCTTTGGAGATGCAGAATACTTTATTGTTCTCTGAGCAACTGTCTCTTGTGCAAACATGATGGCTGCAAGCCCAAAACAGAGGAGATCATGGAAATGATGGTTGAATTTGATAGACTAAGCAAAAAGCTGCTCGCTTCACTGATGCTGGTTTGGAAACAGGATCACTGCCTCAGTATCACTGTCAATAAAGACAGATGATGACAGCAGTTTCACGGCACAAAAACTCACAACACTCACAAATTCTATCCATCGGTGATGATGACTTGAACTGATCTTCATTTGTTTGACAGCTCTGAAACCACAAAGCATAAACTAAGTCAGTGAGAGTGACGAAAATCCAGATGGCTTTCATGATGTAAGCTACTCTAAATGAAGGGTGGGATCATTTGTGAACACTTGGCAAACAGGATTATAAGATTACAGTTATCAAACAAACTAGTGTGAATAAGATCCAAGTCTTTTTTAGGAAGTTGTCTTGTAAAGATTAATCACCCACGTTACTTAAAAGTTCTGGCAGCGCCATCTTTGAAGCATGCCACACTTCATCTGTCTAGCACTAACATGATGATGTAGCTACTTCCAGCTCCACCCGAGCTCAGATACAGTATGTAATTTCTGCTTTATGTATATTAGCCTGACAGTACGAAGACATGCTGAAGCTCTAAATGAAACTGATGGTTGACAGCCGAACTTCAATATTTATGAGACCTTTCAGTGACGGCTTTTTGTGCAGCTGTGTAAGGATACTACGTATGTGTAAGTGATTTAGAGCAGTCTGTTTTCTTTTTTCAAATACAAACTATTTTAACAGAATAACTATGTTGTACATTCATAACTAATAAAAACATATAAAAAATAACACAACTGTTGTGACATTACCTATTAATTTCTGGACAGCCAATTTTAAACCCCCAGTTTTAAAATGGACCTTTCTTTTAAATAAACATGATTAGAAATGGAAGAACCAATGAAAATATAAACAGCAACCAAGCCTAAATAATTTATATTACAGTGATGATCTTCAAATAATTAAACCTATAATCTTAACTTAAAATGAGAATTTATGAGAAATGTGGCTTATGCCAGTGAGCCAGATAGCATTGTTTCAGCTACCATTTAAAAGGTGTGGAGCAGGAAAGGGGCTCAGGGAGATCAGGAAATGACATGCACCAAAGTGGCCCAGGTCGGGACTTGAACCTGGACTTGAGTCAGGTGCACCGAGGAGCTTCAGCCTCTTTACGTATACAGCGTGTAACTCATCTGGTTATTGGCTGAGTGATCAAATTCACATCAAATTTATTACTATCCACAAAAATCCAATTCATATGTTTGTGTACTAAGTAAAAAAAACAATTAATTGATCAAATTTTCTGTTTGATCTGATTATCCTTAATCGTAATAATATCTTTTTTTTTTTCACTAAAGTAAACATTTGACAGCAGACTTCCAATTCCAAGTTATCTCCCCAAAAGTCAGATCCTAAAATCATCCTTGTAATCACAGAATTAAATAACATGTAAGAAGCTCTATTTTCTCTCCTTGATTACGCCTATAGTTTGGTTTTTTCAACTTTTGTTTCTTTGTTTTTTTTTTTTTTTTTTACCTACATGTCACGTGAAGCAGGCTGTACATGACAAGCCCAGCCCCCACCAACACCATAGTCAGCATTGCTCTCATATTCATGTACCACATCTGTCTAACCAGATCTTGGGGATATGTTCACTCTGCTGTAGCTCCATATGAATTATGAAGCAGCTTACACATACCGGAAAAAACATGACCCTTTTATCAGCTGCTTTGAAAAGGATTACATTTTTTCATGTGAACATTTTTATTTATTCTCAATGTGATCAAGTGAAAGTCATTGAAACTGACAACTAATTTTCATTTGAGGCATGTCCAGAGCTACATTGTTTATTTAGCACATTACAGTTCGACAAAAAAGAAAAATCTATTTCAAGTGAAATAATATAACATTATAAAAAACTTGTTTTTTTTGTTAGTTTTTTTTTTTTTTAAAACAATTTTCAGGTCCAAATCTACTTGTGTTATGTGAAAGCACAGTTGTTACCATATGAAATGCATGATATGGGCTTTAGGAACTAGGACATTTCTATATATAAAAATAAAGGCACTCATACATGATGGTTTAACAGTAACTTATTATATTTGTCAGTGATGAGATTTATGAACACAAAAGTTTAAATTCTAACAAATGATCAATGGCTAGCTCGTAATGAAACAGGATGCATCAAAGCTGAAAACATTAAAACAGAAAACATGGTTGAAATTAGACTAGTGGCGTTGAATCCATTATGTTTTAAAACTATGTGTGTTTAATGTTTTAGTTCACGACTAAACCTGACAATGTTTGGTATGAATAGCTCCGTAGTTTCAGAGAAAAAAATGGCCTTAGTAAAGATGTCAATAGACAATGTTATAGAGCGCTAACTAACGTTTTAGGTTGGGGTTATTATTAGCACTGATTGGAGAACATTACCTGTATCAGCAAGATAACTTCATTTTCCTTTTACTTCCATCATATTTATACTGCTAAATGATTGGCTCTTCTTTAGACAGTCTTCCAAAACGCACAGTTTGTTTGCTTTATCACTAAATAATAAACTACTAAAAAGATTACAGACTTAGAGAATCTATATCAGTGAGCTCCAGCTCTGGTCCACAAGGTCCACCATCCTGCTGGGATTAGATCTTTCCCTGCTGCAGCACACCTGAATTATATTAGATGGATCTCTGACAAATTTTGCACTACTCTGCTATTGAGCCACTAATACGAATTCAAGTGTTGAAGCAGGAAAAAAAATCCAAAGTCTGCAGGACAGCAGGGCTTCATGAGCAGAGTTGGGGATCTTTTATGCTTTTATACTACAATTCTAGGTGGCCCCATTTGTCAGGAAATAATTCAAATATGAGAAATAATACAGCTATGCGTTTCCTTAAAAATGAACAAAGTGTGTATATTTGCATGCTAATTTAATCTCTGTAATTCACTATGCAACATTCTGCAATTCAACCTGCACATTTTGCAATATGTGGATGGTATATTTTAACTGCTATAATGACAAAAAAACTGCAAATGCTAATTATACTACTATAGGTATTCACCCGTCAGTTTGGTGTGTGGTATTACAACCTCTCATGCTATAAAGGCAGTGTATGCTCTCTCATTCAGTATTTTGTGGTATGATGGTAACGGAGCGTAATTTGTGTCCAAATTAGCATTTGCATGACTGCACAAAGCACTGATCCCAGAAGAAGCACGCCACAGTGAGGAGAGAGAGAGAGAGAGAGAGAGAGAGAGAGAGAGAGAGAGAGAGGGAGAGAGAGAGAGAGAGAGAGAGGGAGAGAGAGAGAGAGAGAGAGAGAGAGAGAGAGAGAGGGATGAACATGGGCTTACTTGACCCACTCTAAAACCACCTGCTCTGAACAGCACTGTAAGACAGGGTTGAGATGAAAGCCTCAGGAAACTATAAAATATAAGGAATAATATGTATCCTTTAAAAATTAAATCACACTGCTACTCCAGCCAGCAGCTTACAGAGACACAGATACTGTAGAGCAACAAGGGCAATTACTTATGTTTATGCCAAACAAGTGAACAATTTCCTGATTGATTAGAACAGGTCAACATTACATGCATGTCCAGCTACATGCATATCATTTAAAAGGACAATATCAATATATCAGCATCATTTAGGACAGCCAACATATTTTGGTCATGATGACTAGATAAAACTATGTATAGTTAACAATTATTAAATTGAATAAATGCGTTGTGAACCTAAAACTGAACTGGTTTAAATGTTTAGTCTGTAAAAATGATGGATTTTGGTTTCCCATTTATCTGATTTCAGGAGGATCCTCGACAGTTCCTGGACCAATACGCATGCAACCACTCCCACTTGGAATTTCACTGGTTTAAATTATGGTCACAGGTCTCCATAATATCCCACTTCGGTCTGACAGCAAGTGAACTAACTTAAGAGAGATTAAATTGGCTCGTGAGCTGTGACTGTTTCATGTTAACATAGGTGAAAACCAAACATTAGCAAACATTAATTGCAGCAGGTTTTGATTCTGAACAAGCTAAAGTGTTCTTTACATTATTATATATGACTTTAACAGTGATTTTGATAAGGTCTAAGACACTACTGGAACCAGGCAATTCAGTGATGGTTCTCTGAGGGCATGAACTGCAACAAATGTGTCAAGTGAAAAAGTCCCAAAAATTCAGTATAAACCAAACCAAACTAAGCCAAACCAAACCAAGCCAATTTTATTTATACAGCACTTTAAAACTGTAATGACTGACCAAAATACCAAACTGTAAAAATAATAAGAATACATAAACATTCAAAAGACATTAAATAAATGTAAAAACATAATTAAACAATGTAAAATTAGAGACAACTGAAATAATATAAAGATGAAATATATATATAAAAAAATATATTAACATGAAAATAATAATAATAATAATAATAATAATAATAATAATAATAATAATAATAATAATAATAATAATAATAATAATAAAATCAAAGAGGGTGTAGAAATGGATAAATGGCTAAATGGGAATATTGATTTGCTCATTTTAGTCTCTTTTTTCTGTTTGTACTGTCTAAATATGATGATTTCACATTTGTTCATATTAACAGCTTTATTTAGACCTTAAAAAAAGAACTTGGGTATTTCCTCAAACAGTATTATTTCTCTTATTAACAAAAAAAAAAAAAAAAAAAAAATCAGCACAATACTCGATTTCAAAATGACAAACTTGCAGTGTTTGCACTGCTTCTGTGCATGAGGTGCTTGGCAGCTAGAAAACAGAGTAGCAAATTAATTAAACAGAACTTCAAAGCAAAGGACCTCAAAATAAATGACCTCAACCTCAGTTTGCAGAAACCAAAAAAGGGAAAATTTCAATGTTAAGGGCCAGTTGGAAATGCAACCACACAGGTTTTATTTATTTATTTTTATCTAAAGTCCATATTAAACAGTTATAGAGAAACTGCAACTAGGCCCCATTTATATGTGAAGAGAATGATTTACTAATTCAGCAAAAGCTGACAGCATGGGTCAGGGACTTCATGATGCCCTGTGCGAAATCTGATCCAGCAAACTAGCAGCGGCACTCCCAGTCGTACTATTGCAGAAACCACTTTGAATCTTTGAGGTTTTTCCACTGAGTATTTTCCTGAATTAAAGTTTTATTTAATTACATACAATCCCAGACTGACTGAAATAAGTTCAGGCATCCTGTTGTCTGGTCCCGTATTCTTTCCAGACACAAGTCCTGCATATATGAAAAGACTATTTGACTATTTCTGCAGCAGCAATTGTCTCATCATATTATCTGTCTTGTGTTTTTCTGTTAGAGCAAATTTTGACAAATACCAAATGCTTTTGCCACGACAGGAAACAAATAAAAAAAAAAAAACATGCAGTTACATAAGGTGCTATAATAAAATTTGAGAAGTATATGTTCCACTGAAAATGTCGCTGGTATTTAAAGGTTAAACATAAACCCATACTTTCTTTTGTTTATAACATTATCTAAATACCTGCATTTGTTTCAGTTGTCTGGCTGTTTCTGTTTCGCCTGACCAGCCTGTTGCTTTAACATATTAATGTTTGGTATGGTCGCTTCATGATAAAAACTGACTTCAAAAAATTTATATATTGTTTCACTTTCGCAAATTTCTTTGGTCATTTCATATAAAATCTTTGAGCTGATTTCAAATATGTTAGAAATGATGTGACTTGTCCAGGGTGTACCCCACCTCTTGCTTGTTAATAGCTGGGATAGTGTCCGGCTTTCCTGTGACCCTGAAGTGAACTAAGTGGTAGAGAAATGGATGGATAGATGTTATAAATAATTTACTAAGCATATTAGTTAATAGCAGCTGTGAAAAGTGTAAAGACAAGTGGAAATAGGCGTAAAGGAAAGCTCAAGCCTTCTTTTTCAGAACAAAAAGAACCAATTGATTTATTTTTATGAGCACAAACTAAGCTTTCCATTGAAGTGTTTAAAACCTGAGGGTCAACAGCTTCCTGGACCAAATCACTCCGAGTAAAATTAAGAAAGAAAGAAGAGAGACAGCAGGGATCGCTTTAGAGCCCGGTAGGTATCCCAAGATACAACTCAGCTCATAGAGCATCTTAAATAAGGTCGGTGTACATGAGTGCAGGGGGTGAATGATTGAAAGTGATAGAAGAAAGAAGAAAAAGATAGAAGAAAAAAGCTGAAAGTTACAGTAGCAAAGAAACGAGTTCACAGAGTCTGACACATTTGGAAAAAAATACAAAATTTTCAGAAGTTTGATGGATGCACCTTAAAGAAACCAAAACATTTCTTTCCAGTGACAGAAGTGGATCTTTCAGTGGGGTGATGATCCACTTCACACCAACTGATCCTGTCAGAGCCTTTTCCTAAACCCCACAGTGCACCTGAGATGCAATGAAAAGAAGTCTTTCTCAAGAAACTTTGACAGAAGGCTTTTATATATATAAAAAAAAAAAACTGGCTAATTTTATGTCCACACGCTGTGAAGCCGTGATTTTCAGTATTCTACCTATACTAACTTTTTAAAAAAACATTTGCTTTGACTGTTTTTTGTTCTACTCCAGGACATGATATCCATCTTTAAGCATGCCCCCGTGCCACCATACTTCTTGGAGTTTCACAGCCAGTATGTCCCCTCGCCGTTGTCCACTCCCATATCTCTAATCAAAACAAATTCTTTGAAATACGGATAAGAAACAGACACTGTGGAACAGCTGCAAAACAGGATGCCCTTGAGAACAGGACACCCCACCCAGTATGGCCTGAACAAACAGTTCTGTGAGAAAGCAGAGGGGTGGAGCAGAGACCAGGCAAGGGGTAAGAAGACCTGACAAAGAGGGAGATTCACAAATGGAAGTGCAAGCTGAAAACATTTACACTGTCTGAGATGACGTATGTAAGGTACACGTCTGTGGTAAACAGTGATTCTCTTTATAACAACAAGCCAAGCTGGGTTGCCGTCAAAACAACCCTATTTTAGGCATTTATGCTGAAAAAAAATCAGCCAACACCTAGGAGGCTGTGTAGCTATAACTCATCATCTTTTATTTTTGGTAAGCTACTTAACACAGTTGATCTATAAATTATTTAAGCACAAAAAAAAGACAACTAATTCAACGTATGTGCCGCCAGTGTTGTGTCTAAATTTAACAGACAATTTAGCAAAGAACCCATTTCTGCTTAAGGCTCTTTGTTACCAGCAGTTTGTCAAAGAGACTCACAATTTGTTTCCACTTCTTTAGCAGCTACTACAGAAAATGTTTAAAGATAATAGTTTGACAGGAATAAAATAGTACTTTTGCAATAACAAAGTGAAAGGACTAGAAGCTAAAATCCTGGCATGTCAAAGTGCGTAGCTTGTTCTTAAAAATGCTGAAGAAACTGGACAATTAGAGGGGAAAAAAAGTCATTTATTAATTTTTTTCATTCACCTTAGTTCAAGGGTCACAGTGAAGCCGGAGCCTAACCCAGTAATCATTAGGTGAGAGGAAGGATACACCCTGAACAGGTAGCCAGCCAATCACAGGGCCAAAAAGGAGGGACAAGCATCCATTCATGCACATAGTCATTGCTCAGGGACTAGTTAACCTAACAGGCATGACTTTGGATTGTCCAAAGGCTGGAGTACCCAGAGAGAACCTACACATATCCAGGGAGAACCTCCAAACTCTGTACAGATAGGCCACCATTCAAACCTTCCCCCCAGCGGAGGCTCAAACCAGCAACCTTCTTGCTGTGACACAGCTAACCGCTACACCACCGTGCAGCCTGGAAACTTTAATTATGGTTTAAAAGATAAAGGAAATGCGATGAACATGGATCTGTACTTCATGAAGCAGCTGACATTGTTTGTGGGCTGATGGTGGTGGACATACTGGACATACAGAGAGCAAAGAGAAATGGCTGAGGAAACACCGGACTCTGTTTTGATAAACATTTGTCAATCTGACACTAAACTGTACATATCCACATTACTGTCCAGATACAATGGTTATGATTGTTGTCCTAGCTAATGCTAACGGACTGAGACCATGGGCTGCGGTACGCAGAGAGTTCAGGGTATGTTACTTATTTGCTCTCACCAGAGCAATGTTGTGACCAGAAAATAAAAATCACTTCGTCAGAAACACAAACACAATCATGTACACAATGTTGTGCATCACAACCTAGCTTTAACAAAACTTTGCAAAAGTTTAAAACTGCTTCTTTACTAACTTCAAGTTTGAATTTCAAAATAAATCATTATAAATTGGCAACTTTTTGACCACATTAGTGTTTTATATTCCAGTGTGGATTATGAGTTATTAAAACCTCTGACCTCATTTCAGTCCGATGAAACATAAAATGAAAAACAGAAAATTTCTGAAATCTCCAGATATTTGTGACTTTGTGATTAGTAAATAACAGCATGTGAGAAAGAATTTAATGACTTTTGAGGATCTGACAGCCAAGAGCTCTGTCTGCATGATCTCAATGTCATCTCAGTGTCCTCCTGTAAACCCTGTGGAGGTCTCCAAAAATATAGAAAAAATGTGAAATGATAGTTTTAGAGTCAATGTTTTGTTTGTATGTACTGAGCCACTGTATAAACATGGCAGTGCAAGATGGACATTCTGGGATGCAATCGCCTGAGTGACTGTATGGCATCTTGCCCAACCCACCTATGTGGGCATGATAACTAGGATTACAATTAACAAGAACAACATGGCTGTTCTTGAAAGCATGTGACAGTCAAAGGTATCATATACACCCACTGGTAGCTGCCCAAAAGATCACTTCCACGTCACATCACCAATGCTTGTCTTTGCTTTTAGTTGAAAGGATGCAACAATTCCAGTTTGCCAAGAAGGAACTAATGAAGAAACTGGAATCTTGTAAGAGTTATTCAAGTGACAGGAATTGGGCAGAATTTGTCCAAAAGCTTTGATTGTGCTGCTGACACAAAGGAAAATCACCGTTTAGCCTGTAGGTTGTGTGATGTGACGATAAATTGTCAGTCATCAGACGTTGTCTTCATTTTCTCCAACTATTTAAGTTCTGTGTAGAAACGTAGTTTATTTCAGGGTCTCGGGAGTGCTCGAGAGCGCATTGACTTGATGCTCCAAAGTGTTCAAAAATTCTGCGTTAAGGCTTTTGGTGATGTGAGGCAGGATGAAGGACTGCTCAAAGTGGGTTGGAAGTTGATGGTGCAAGATGCAGCAAAGGAGCCAGAAGAGAGCATGAGGAGACAGTGGAAGCGTGGGTCGGCCCCTGAGACACGTACTGAGTGGATGTGGAATGACAGCGCAAGCCCAATTAGTCTTGGATGCCAGGGCTGCTACAGGGAGGTCGGTGCAAGTGATCAAGCCATTCATGCATTCAAGCACTCGCCCGCAGCATTCTCTGCAGACAGCCTGGGTAAAGTTACTCTATTACTGCTTCTGCTGGACTCCTAATCACACTGCTGTCTCTGTTGTCCTTCACTTCCTTCCTTCCTTTCTCAAAATGTGCTCGTCCCGTTTGCCTAATGTTGGGTTCCTTCCCTTCTCATACTCTCTTTTGCACATGCTCACGCATACTATCACACTTTCTCTGAAGGATATTAACACACTTTACAGTGCCACTCTCTCCGTCTCCTCTTTTGTTTCCCATCCCTAGAGCTTGAGTATTACCTCATCCCACTCTGAGGCAAAAGTAGCCATGCGATCCATGGACGCCTGCACAGCAATGCAGTTAGACACAGATCCACTGCGGCCAGCCAAACCTCCATCTTGCTCTCCGAGTGGGGACGCCAACAAGTCAGAGTCCGACTTGGACAAGCTTCGAATCAACCCCAGGTCTGCAGGTCTCACTTTAATCACAGCTGCTGGTGCACACTCAGCCAGAACTTCACCCAAATCCTGCATGTCTGTTTGTGGATCCTGAATCGCTGTGGTGGGGTCGGCATCCGCCGAGCTCTCTGCCATTGTTGGAGAACTGCAAAGCTCAGCTCAGGATCTTCAGTTTCTTGGAGTGTTATGACCGTTTCAGTCAGTCCAGTGATACGGTCCTCGTAGAGCTTTGAAACTTCTGTTTGTGGAAAGCAAGCTTCCTGTAGTAGAAAATACAGATTGAGGAAATAAAAATGCTGTAGATTCAAATAAGCTCTCTGTCTAGACACTCAAAATCATATAAAGTTCTTCTGTTTAGAGGGAAAGACAGCAGTGAAACACTTGCAGACAGAAACAAAAACTAAGGTCCACCCAGTTGTTTCCTGATGCCCTCCCCTCAGAGAGCAGCTGCCTTCTTTGATAGTCTTACACTTTCTCCTGTTCACTGTCAGCTTTTTCTATCAGGCCAGTTATCTTGTGTGGTCATGAAAACCTTGACAGCAAGTAATCCCGGAGGAATTTGACAGATTAAACCAGGATTACACTGAACAGGAAGAACACAAGTGTTCTTGTAAGCATGTGCAAAAATCATGTAGCACACTCACAGCCACACAACTCAAATACAAATACACTACACGGTACTTTAAGATATAGCCAAATACCGAACAACTGAGAAACAAATCCACCACTGTAAACTGAACCTAAAGGAAGGTTTTAAAACAAAAATCCCTGCGTGATATTACCTGCTGAGTTTCTAATTCCTGCTTCTTTCTCCTTACATGTCTGTTGTGTTCTGAGGATGTGTCCAATCTTCAGGAGGACTGATTTTATCTTGGAGAGAAGATCTGAGGACGGGAGGATCCCACAGCCTGACCTCATTCAGACTGACAGCTGGGGTAATCAGGTTACTGATGCACTGGGTAGCTGCTCCATTTTAAAGGAAGGAGAGTTGGGATTCCTCCCTCGCTGTCTCTACATGTCTAAATGTGTGTGAGCAGAAAACTGAGGTCACTAAAATTCACTATTTTATTATTTTTGGGTACACAGGAGGTTGTATTTATGGTCGTTCATGGAACCAGCATGGATCGCCAAGAACATTTTTATTAAGTAAGTGTAACTTTTTTGGATCAGTTACGAAATTTAAACTATGCACATGTAAAATGAAAACCTTGAGTCCTTACATTCACGTCGAAGAGGTTTCATCACTGAGACATCACTATTGCAGACCAACCACACGTCTCTGTGGGAACATCCCTCAGCAGAAAAATGGGTCATGTCTAACAGGCACCTCTTCCAAACTCAGAGGACCCAAAGATTTCTCTGCCAAGGACCTTCACTATATTAGCCAGGCCGTTGGGTGAATATGTTTCCTTATAAAAAAGACTTGGATTTATTTTCCAGCATCATAACATGCAGAACAGTGGTTTGTAGAGATGTCTGACATTGTTGGCCTACTAATATAGTTGGCTGTCATTGGCATTAAAATGCAATTATGGAAATGATCAGTTTTTACTTCAAACTCTTCGGCTATATCTCCTCTAATTCAAAACAACGTGTTATGCATAGTTTTCCGGATATTTTGTTTATTTGGCACGACTTGCTCCGAAAATATCCGCATCGGAAACTAAGAGTAGGAATTTGTTGAGATCTTCCATCCTCCAGGCGGCACTGCTTTGAAACCAACATCACTCTGTAAAGAAAAGTACCATGCAGCCTCAAGAACACTTCAGAAAACCATTGTCACTGGAAAACCTTCACTGGTCCGGTGATCGGATTAGTCTACATTTCAAACTGCATGTGGAAATCATGGACAAATGGCCAAAGAGGAAAAGGACCACCCAGCTTGTCACAGCATCTGTAATGGCATGGGTACATTGCACATCTGTAAAGAAACCCTTACTTACCAATACTGAAAGGTACATAAAGCTTTTGCAGTAAAATATGCTGCAGTCAAGCAATGTTTATTTCAGGGACATCCTTGATTATGTCAGTAAGACAATGCAAACCCACGTTGCGCATGTGTGTCAACAGCGCAGCTTTGTCGTAAAACAGAACGAGGAATAGACTGGCCTGCCTGCAGTCCAGACTTGTCTCACATTGAAGACGTGTGGTGCATGATAGGAAGTGCAACATATGACAACAGAGACCCCGGAGAGTTGAGCCACTGAAGCTGTACATCAAGCAAGAATGAGAAAGAATTCCACCTACAAAGCTTTAACAATTAGTGTCCTCAGTTCCTGAATATTTATTGGTTTTCATTAAAAGGAAAGGTGATGCAACACAATGATGAACATGCCCCTGTCCACTTTTTTGGAACCTGGTTCAGGCATCAAATTCAAAATGAGGGAATATGTGCAAAAAACAATAAAGTTAATCAATTTGAACTTTAATTATCTGGTCTTTGCAGCTTCTTCAGTTGAATATAGGTTAAAGATATTTGCAAACCATTGTATGCTGTTTTTAATTTAGTTTTTCACAATGTGACAACTTTATTAGAAATTGGGGTTTCAAGGTTTAAAGGAAGCGTCCGATCCAAAAGACTTTTCATGGCAAAACAGATTTGTTTAGCACAACATGACAGCTAGACCATCTGGCAGCCAGACCATCTGGCTGTCATGTGCTGTCACAACGCCAGACAGGACAGGTCACAGTAAAAGAAAAAAAAGTAAAAACAGCCTGATGAGATTTATTTTATTTTAACAAAGTCATGTCACACATTTACAATTCTCCTCCACCACAAAGCACAAACACAGATGTGTGCACATGCACACTTAACGCACTTAAGTGTATATGCAGTCACCAGCAGACTCAACATGTGTCAAAACATGTGTGGTGTGAAGCAAACAGAAATGTGTGTTTTGCCTCCTCATTCTTGAAGTGCTTTCTGGGTGGGTGTCCATGTCAAAGAGTAAGCAAATGGTTCTTACTTCTTCAGGCTTCACTTGCCTAAACTCACCTTCCACCCTGCCGAAACCGATGTTTACAAGATTTTCATTAAGATGTGTGCAGTCTAGATTCAGTCTAAGCTGCAGCTGTATCTCCGTAACCAATCATTTTCTAAGACCTGCTAAACTTCTGATTAGTTAGTAGTATGTTTCGTTGAGCCCAAAACTTCATCCTTTCATAAAGTTGTTAGAGCAACTCAGTATGAAATCTCACATTAGTGCCAACTTCAAGTTATTGTCTTTTCTTTTTTTTAAAAACTCTACAATAACTTTGCACTTAGCACAAATCTTGCATGGGGCTGGAATACTTCAAGTCCTGTGGACATATTCTTGTGAAAACTACATCAGGTTTTAACACCAACGTAAAATCAGAAGCCACAAGAACAAAGAAACTTGGTGTTGCCTCCTTGTTAACTTGCAGTGAACAAGCTGAAATGAAATGAAATCCATTTTTAGGCCTCCTGGCCAACCAATGAGATGGCTTTTCTACTTCATTTTGGTGTTTTTTTTCCAGGTTAGTGGTTGTTTTTCTGGAATGTTGCTCCAAGTAAGCAGTTGTCGTAATGTGTGACATTGTATAGGTGGTTTGTTCTGCTGGAATAAAGTGACAATACGCTGCAAAGCAAACCAAAGGGGGAATAAAAAGTGATGACAATCCTCTGCCCAATCAAACTGATATTGCCAGACTATCTCTTTGTGAACACATTTTTAGTTTTCCTTTTTCTTTTTCAGATAATAAATAATAAATTAGAGAATTTTTTAATCTATGTCCTCATCACTTCGTTGAAATTAAAGGCTTTCCTTTCTTTATCACATAACTTGATTTACATTTTTCTATTTCACAATCAGACATACATTAGAAGCCAAAGGGCTTTAATAGCATTAAAAAACAAACCAACATGATCTATATTAGTCTTGTTAATGTGATCTGTCTTTTGGTGAAACAGTATATTCAGAGCTTAAATAAAATCATGAAATGTTTTAGGTAAGGCAAAAATGGGAAAAAGATCTCACACACTGTGCTATTTATGACTCTCCTCAAAGAGAGCTGACGCTGACAAAAAGGTCCCTTGTGAGACATCCTTAGTATTCACAGGCAACCGTTGCCGTGCACAGAGCTCTGTGTGCCCTGTGCCCTCAATCAGCCAAGTTCCTTGCAAGACCACCTCTTCCGTATGGGCACCACTGGTGTGTGTATGACAGAAAAGATATCCTTCGCTCACCAAGGATGGTGCATTCAGCCACACACTGCTTAGGTTGGCAATAACAAAAGCCACATCTAATGATGCATGATGAATCGCACATCAAATGATCTCTACAACAGTGATAAGGGTGAAACTGGTTTGTAGCATTTTAAACAATGGAAGCTCTGGAATATGACATGTTCAAGATAATGGTGTCTTCACGGCATATTAGAGAGACTAAAATAAAACACGAATCCCCTCCTTCAGTTGGCTGGATGCTGAGCCTCAGGCTAAAGACAGTGGTGAGTCATGAACACTCTTCTCTACGATGACATGTTCACTGTGCAAGTCACAGAGAGGCTGTTGTACAGTAAACACTTACACTAGAGCTTGGTGTTTTCATGTGCACAAGATTTGTGTCTGTATGCAGGTTTTGGACTGCAAAATTGCTTGTGTTCACTGACACTTGGATGCCTTTTTGGAATTTTTTTTTTGGTGTCTGCGATGTTCTTCTCAGCGGCTACATGAGTCCCCTGGTTCACAATGGACATTTTTAATCACTTTGAAGATGCTCTAATACCAATTTGCACCCAAACCAGCTTATAAATCATTACCTTTCTTTGCAATTTGGTGCCTATGCAATTCCCACATAATCAGCCTGCATCACAGAGACGGAGAATGAGGCCACTGGGTAAGGATCTAATAAAGTCAATCAACCTTGGATGCAATTACCGTCAGATAGGCTTCATAACAATGAAGTATAAATCAGCCCCACTTGAACATCATAACATGTCATATAATCCCTTGTATGTTTGGACAGCTAGACACAAAGGCTAGAGCTGATTCAGTCCCACTGCACTGTTTGGCTTATTCTCAACTGAGAATCTCACAGGATGTTAACCCAAGATTCACAGACGAGAATGCGTTGATGTTAACCTTTGAGGTTATTTGCTCCTAGAAACAGAAGGGATGCCATTTATTCACATTATCATTGTCAGAAATAGAGACTTGGTTTTAATTAGAGCTGAAATAACACTATATAAATGAAGTTAAACAAAAAGACTGAAAATGAGGAGCACCACGCTGGTTAACAACTTAATATATTCGGATGTGAAAGAGTGTGTATACCAGTTCAGTACCCAGGCAGTAAACGTTAGGATTTCAGTGTCTCACCTTCAGGCTACACTCTTTAAATATTTCTTCATTGTAAAAGACACTTCAAAGTCAAGGGATGAAATGAATCACTTCTAACAGAGGCAACAGCAAAACTACCTGCTGTTAACTCAGAATGGCTAAAGATGTAGCTCTTGTGAAAGCTTTCCAACAGGCACGCACAGAGCTGACCTCTCAGCAGGGAAATGGGAGGGCAAGTGTGCATGGCTGAGTGAAGACGTAGTGCTGGATATCTGTCAGCTTAAGAGAAAGAGAGAGAGTGAGAAAAGAGACTGGAGGCTAGCAAAGCAGTCTTTTCTCAGCTTCTGACGGGGCTTAGTTGCTAGTCTCACTGGGTTACGATGTGAATTTCCTCCAACGCTTTCCAATCAATAGGACTAGAAACATTTGTTGCTTGTGGGAAAAATTGACACAAGTTTACTTGTGAAAAAGAATTTGGCTATTTCTTTCTGGTACAGGTTGGTTTAGTGATATCATGACCAGAGTAAATCATGATTTACTGATTATGAGATTCACTTTTGTTTAGATAAGGAAGTTGAAGTTCTGCATCAATATTTACAACGCAGACAGGCAAAGTGACAGACAATAGAACAAAGTCCTCACCTCTGTTTATACATTTTCACTTGTTTCCTTTTGTACCAAAATACTGAAATATGCTTTCCCTTATGTAACATGAACATTAAGAACCAGCTCTTCCCTTTGTGTTGACCTGTGAAGAAACTCGTGTGCAGTCAGAGAGACAACTGACCATCCAACAGCGGCTACTTGATGTTATATTGTGGCATTATAACTATTGTTTTCCCCTTCAGGTCATAAGTTATATGCATATTACTCTTTTTGATTGACACTTTAGAGCTTATTGTTAAATGCACAACCATGGCATATTGGCATAGATCTGCCTTGAAAGAAAAATCATTATAATTGTACAGGAGGACACTTCATCTTATTTCAAAGTTTATGAGTTGAGTTTGGAAATTTGACTTTCTGCTGACACGACTCCATTAAAAAAACTTACAAAAATTAGATTAATATCTACCTCAAAGCAAATCATGATTTCTTAACTTCACTTCAATGAAAAAATAACAAAAAAAAGTGTTGATATGTGCCACTCTAGCTGTTTAATCAATGCTGTATACAGCAGCAAGTAAAAATCAGGGTTGTTTGTGGTGGTGTGTTGATGTGATGATGATGTTCTTTGTGACAAAAGAGTTAGATTCCAGATCTTGAGATATAGTTTTAGTTGCTGGTTTAAAACAAACTTTTGTCAAATTAGGCGCATTCTCCAAAAGCCAGTTAAGGCAAACAAGAGTTGAAGTACTTTGGAGTAGCTCTTGTTTCCTCCCTCACATTTAAAGGCCATGTTAGGAAACTTTTCCAAAACAATTAAATTCAGCCTCACAATTTCAGTTTTATTCGATCATCAATGTTAAGTAAAGCAGCTAAGATGTTTCCGCATGCTATGGTGTTCTCGCAAATACTGTAGAGCTTGTTGTTTTGTTTTGTTTTATTTAACAAATTGGTTTCTCAAAAATATAAGAACATTTAGATAAATAGAATGATTATGAAAAATAGTGTCTCACATTCTGGAGACATATAATCCTCTGACTTTTGACAACTTTAACTACTTTAAATGTACTTGTACTATACACAAAATACTACATGGACAAAACTGTTGAGCAAATCAATAAAATTGAACTCTCCCAGTGTCAGAACCACTAGGTCCATTGATAAAGGACACTATACTTAAACGAAACAGATGCATGGTCTTTAGGCAGTCTGTTCATTCAGTTAGGGGCTGAAAGAACATGAGGAACAGTGTTACCATTAACTGGATGCAAGTGGCCCTCATACAATACCTTCAAGACTCGACAGAATAAATGTCTTAGTTCACTAAACATTGTATTCTTTAGAACTCAGGTTTCCTTGTGCATGATGTATGTTTCCTGCCAAATGCCAGCCATATTTAATGGCTGCACTTCATTAATAATCCTGTTTTATTTTATGGTAATCCCATTTTCTCTGTTTTTGAGTTGCACAACAACCTGCTATGCGCCCATGTCATGTTTCCCTGTTAATATTGTATTGGATGAAATGATGTGTTATGTGTTAATGTAGCCTTAACTTTTAATATTTGTTCAAACGCATGGAGTTTCATGAATGTTGGCATTTTATACCATGCCCAGAGTCAAGGGCTGAAAATGAGCCTTGCTAATACTGACACATCTAGAGAAATGTTTATCAATCTTTACTGTTCCTATTAGATAAAAATAAACCTAAATCTGTTCCCAGTGTGATGGCTTTATTCTCAGTGCTCTGTGGGCTAATATTTACTGGTCCACTATACTTTTACTTCCAGGGGGAAAGTAAGACATTACACTGAATCCTGCAGGATGTCTTAATGAAAATTAAAACTCTGTGACAATCATCCTTGTAAACTTTATATATTTACATTAGTCTGCATGACTGTCTTGATGACTGCTTAAAATAGAAAAGAAAAAAACAAACATACAGTCAAGCATCTGCTTTAGTTTTTGGTGGACATTTAGTGGTCCAGCTAAAAAATCCTCAGTGATAATAACTTGTATACTCAAGTGTTACTCACTTAAACTGGGACTGATTGCTGATGTAATACAGCAAACCAGATGCTACCAGCTACTAGTTGTTTTTTGACCAGTGTAAAAGAATTTAAGCATGTTAGGTTGTCAATGGGTCAATATGAATAACTCACAAGCTTAAATCTTTTTATACTGGTTAGGTTGTTGATGTTGATCCATTAACAACCTAATTGGTCATATTTTTCAGGAGATCATTTTAAGAATAAAAGAATAAGTACACTAGTACCACTAGTTGTGGATGTGGTGCTAATCAACCAAAATAACAGAGAAATGCTATGAAACCGGAGAAATGCAGAAAACAGGTAGCAGAGGCCTTTCAGCAACATGTTTGATTCCGGCAGTGTCTGACAGAAAGAAATCAGTTCTGAGTAGGACATGTCAACACTTTAATCACAAATTCTTGCACTTAAAATTGGTCATTAGACATGTTATTCCAACATTACAACATCATTTTTCATAGAAAAACACATAATTGGCTGCGTGTGATAAACAAACGCTTATTCTTCCATCATGCTGTGTGGAAGTAGATGCCACAACAAATGCTGCTGGCTGCATACAGACAAACACTAAATCCGCTGACAAATTTAACATGCAAGAAAGGACAGGTTAAAAGTGAGTAAAATGTGTTTGTGCAGAGGTGTGCCTTCACCTGTGGTGTCTTCATGTATGCATGCATGCATGCACACATGTTTCTGTATGTGAGCATGCAGGAATAAATTTTTCTGTTTCAGCCGGAGGCACACAGAACATCCTGTGTTAGATTAATTCTTTCTGTGCCGCTCGCAGTGAAAACAATGAGTACAGCGCTGTGTGTTTGAACTTGCCATCACAGGGAGGGGAATATTGACAATGGCCATTGACAGAATAAACACGTTCCCTGTTTTATTGCACTTGACTCAGAATACAAACAGCTCTACTAATGTCCTACTGAATCTAAAAGCTATTAAGTTACTGCATCCTATCAAAAATATATAGTGGGGGAATCCATTGTAACTAAAATATGTTAAATTAATTTATTTATAATGGGGTTGTGCACTTCTGAGAAGCCATTGCTCCCTGAGCCTGGAAATCTTTTGGCAAGCAAGCAAAGTTAAAATTAGCTCAGAAGAGAACTATGAGAAGAGCAAATTTTGTGGCACAGACAATTCAAAGCTAAAAGAATGGTGGAAGCACAAAGTAGACACCCCATCCTACACACCTGACATGTCTGAGATGCTTTTAGTTTTGCAGATCCATCACAATTCAATTCTGATTCTCTAAATTAAAAGAAAGGTTGTCCTTCTTTCTGCTGTGTTGAAGACAAACTATTCATAAGTACTTCACACAATTTCACTCCAAAATCCCCCAAATATTCCTTTAAGTGGACAAAGGGACAAAGTGAAAAGTGCAGTGGAAAGATAGAGATGCAGAGAAGAGCAAATAGAGCAGAGAAGAAAAGGCAGGGTAATTAATCCACAGATAACACTGACAGTTCACCACCAGGTCACTTCCAGTGTAAGATTGCCATGATAGCTGCCCTTGACTAACTCCATATCCAGCCGGTACTCGAGATGTATGTCCAAACTGCGCTGACAGTATTGGCATTCATGAATCAATCAGACATGCTCGATATATTCAGCTGTGAGTCATGAAATTCATTCTCAGGGAAGTGTAGGACAATCTATTTCCATTATGATCTAGCACTTTAACATAGATTAAATACGCAAGTTGAGAATGAAGACATTAATCACTGCTGATAGCTGAAGAAAAACCCATTTATAAAATAAGATAGGAGTGTCTTTTTTTTTTTTACCATTAAATAGTGCTTTTTGTTACATAAAACAGGCTTAACCTGCCCTGAAAAGGTTTATTGCCATGCTTAAACCTGCCTTCACCTTTAGATCCCAGCGCCTTCCAGACTTCTTAACTTCTGAACATCAAAGCGTTCAAGAGTAAGAATCCCTCTTCTTTTTAAAAATAGACTCTGTATTCAGTACAATTTTAGAAGCCATTTTACTTGTTGCCAAAGTTAAAGGCAACACAGCACTCTCATACATCGTCCCTGCCTGCTGTTATGCATAATAGCATCTCTGGATTTAAAAGATGACCTCACAGGAAGTGCTTTTTTTTTCCTCCAGTCCACAATGCTCTCATTGTTTACAGTGTAAAATATAAAAAGTTCACTCAATTGTGCCTACAAATGGGGAAATGATCAACTTTGCATGGAAGAATGGCTCAACAACAGCGCTCTTCTTAGAGTTCTCTTTCAATAAATAAACAAATAGTTTCCAAATGACTAAATATGTTAATTAAGCAGAGAGCTGACTAAGTCAAATCTTTGGATGAAAATCAGTCTCTTGAAGAACACAATGAATGAATAAGACTGCAGGGTGGAAAGCAGTCTCAACAGATTTGACTCGTTTCTTAGATGAGTTCAGCTCTTGTATTAAACACTGTTACATGCGTGAATGAGATGGCAACAGATAAAAGGTTTTTTTATTCACACCTGGAGTGAAGATGTACAGCCTGACAGGAGCAGGAGAAATTTCTGTTTGGGAAATAATCAGATGGATTTGACTGCAAAGTCAGCTTCCCAACAGAAACTATTGCCACAAAATTCAATGTGCATCTGAAGTTGAAAAACAGGTGATTTGTGAAACTTCTCTCCTTTTTCTTAGTAATTCTAAAAAAAATTAATCATGAATAAAATCACACAGCTTGCAGCTTCATTGTGCATACTTTATTTTCTGCCTTTATATGCAAATGAAAAGAACCAAAGTGGACAGAAACTGAAGTTGCTTTTTAGTTTAGTACCAGTTTGTTAAAGGGATACCATGTAACTTTTGACCCAAACCTAAACCTAACATGAGTAATTATGGACAATTTCTGGGTCAATATACAGTGCTTGTTGTGTAATGGTGCTCCGAGGGGACTGTCTTCTTCAGAAACTAGACAGTTGCTTTGCAGGAGCGGTTTGTCTCAATTGGGATCATGCGTTATGGTTGTTATGGTTTCCCATCTGTAAACACAGAGGGTTCTGCTTTTTGCTGCTTTTTGCTCCTCTTTGAATGAAAGTTTGTCTTGGCTAAACAGAATGAGAAGTTTAAAACGGTATCTGAGGAGGCCAGAGGAAAGACACGAGTCGACCTTGGCAGAGAATTTGCTGTTGGAGTCTAATGAAAGAACAGTGTGGGTGCAAAAGCCACTCTGTTTGCCTCAATATTATTAGACTGGTTGGTTTGCTCTTTGCCTGTTGCGCAAATGTTTCAAAATGTGATGCAATTTTTCCACATCTTTCAGTCAATGTTTATTCAGAACAATGGCAGTCAGTGCCCGATGACCAGCAGAACGTTGCAGTCTTTATATTGTCTTTATATTGCAGTTTAGTAAATGCTAAATGTGGCGAGTCAAAGCAAATTGACTCCAGACTAAAGCTAACATGACTTCCTAAACATTTTACAGAAGTTGGACTGGTTTGTATGCAATCAATACATTTCTTATAATTCATGTAAATATCAAAGTGTGGGAAATGGAAGTTCTGTTGTTGCTGCATGTTTATTCTTTGCAGGGGCAAGGGGTTTGTCTCCTCATATTGATGAATTTTCTCCATATATCAAAATATGGGAGATTTACGGGAAAATAACAATCCAAGAAAGGTGCAGGAAAGACTGGTAAAAAAAAAAAAAAAAAAAAAAAAAAAAAAAGAGTTTCCCGGCCAAAATGGGAGACTTGACAGCTATGGCCTTTTTAGTTTTATAGCTTTCATTCCCCGTTCAATAATAACCAGAACTACAACATTTGTGAATGTTTAGTTTAGCAATGGTGTCACGTGGACTGTGGAAAGTTACAGGTTTAGCACCCCTAGTGGCCAAAAGCGACACGGTATCTCTTTAACATTGTGCAACTCATCCATGCTTTGATTTCCTGCAGACAGAATCACTGGGATGTGAGTGTGTTTATCATTGTGTGAGCAAAAGTTCTGTGTTTAGTCTTTTTTGACAAGCAAAATAAAGGATTTTCTTGAATTAAAATGATCTGGGAAAAAAAATCCTATAATGGTACATCAAGTGATGACAGGGACACCTTTAAGATGCATAAATTTGCAACTACTTTTATATGCATCTATGGGTAAGAACCATATGTTTGAGATGATGAGGACTCTGATAAAAAATTCACGTCCCTAAGTTGGGGGTGAGGTTATATGAAAGATTTATAAAGTGAAGTTATTCTAAATTTAGACTTGGAATTGGGGAAAACAAAAATACTCTAAGAGATTGCACTCTGTGTGTTTGGTTTTCTTTCTTTCTTTTCTTCCCTCAAATTCTCCTCAGCTAATTTTTTTTCTCTGTCAGAACTGTTCATGATTTCTAACATTTTGCAGATAATTCTTTGTAGATAATTCTGTAAATCAAATGAAATATTTGACTGCTCTCCATCATGACTCACCAAGGCTCTTGATTGTAGCAGCATAATGAAGGCTGGTAGATCTCTGTCTTCTCTTGTTGATTTTCAGCCTTGTCCTTTGCCCGCAGTTTTGTCTTTGGTTCTGGAAATCTCTTGATGATTTTGCAGATGTAGGAAATTAAAAGTTGTCACGATTTAATGTTAAGGACATTTATTCTAATTTACTCCACAATTGATGGGCAGTTTTGTGCAGAGTCTTTATATTAGACAGACTCTGCCTGTCTGGTGCTTTTTTTAAAATTCTTAGTCATGTAATTGACTTGTTATCAATTACCCAAATTAATTACAACATGTTACACCAGCTTTTTACCGATGGTACCGTTTATTCCTCAACCCATTGATGCCACGTCTCAGTTTCTCCTTTTTAAAGTTGTAGTTGCATTTAAGATGCATGTGATATGTTTTTCTACGTGTATTTACATAAATGGTGTTATGAGATCAGCAAATCATGGCATTCTGTTACAATTAACATTTTACACAGCACTTTACACTTTGGGTTTGCAGTTGTGCACCTTTACACTTTACTACCAATACTACCAATTTTTCACAACAAAGGATCAAATGCTGAATGCAGATCTCAGACATTAGTTAAGAGTAAAAATCACAAGGGGTTCTTGACAGCCACTTGTGCATGTGGCAAAAATTGAAGCCAGAAATGTCTCAGAATGCATTATTTATACTTATGACAAAATGTTCTCCTCAGATTATTTAATCACATTTGGAAATAACATCTATTGATGGACTATTTACAATTAAAGTTCATTCAATAAAATATGTTCATATCCTAGCAACTTTTACTGTTTGACAACAGTATTTATACTTGTATCATTAGATAGTTTGGCATAAATTGTTTGTCCTTTTGACTTTATGAAACTCTGAGAAGTACAAAATACTTTGCATGCAAATGCTGACAGATGAATATTTAGCATGGCTATTTATAAAACATGACAATGCACAAAAGAGTGGAGCAGGTGAAGGAGAATCGCTGTCAGTGTCCACAGTGCATGCAGCTGGGTGTTGCAGGCGGCCCAGGAGCAGGTCAGAAAATATTCAAGTGGCGTAACAGACAATGTTATGTTTGCTCAAAATCACCTAATTGCAATGAGTGCCTAGTTTTTATTGTTACATTTATACATTTTTTCTAATGATTTCAAGGTCATTTCTAATGTTAGATATGCTCTGCCAAGTTAAAGTAAAATTAACCACTCCTCCTGCATTGTGCTGACAGCAAATCAATCCTAGAGGGACCAGAATTAATAACAATTCCAACTATTTTCCCGGTCACTGGCGAGATCCGGCTAATCAAATTAGCCTTAATGGAATTTGATTTGATGTCATTCATTTGCTAACCAGCTTTGCAATATAACAGCAATAGAGATTTTTTTGTGATCTGATGGGAAAAAAATATTTTTTAATGATGAAATGAGCAATAAACAGGTCAAATTGTGACCAAACTTCTGTAGAGCAGGTTAGTGAAAGATTGGATACAAGCTTCGCCTTGTTGTCTCACATGGGGTGGTGTAATACATCTGTATCAGCCCTCAGGCCCATGGGAGCCCCTGCTGGCCAACACAACCACTGTTTGGAACAAGCATATTCAAGCAGCTCTCCCTAAGGCCAAGGAAAATGGATATTGATCTGGAGCCATGACTAAATGGATTAAATTACAGAGTAGTGTTGCTAGCAGGGCAGCAGAGGGAATGAGACAACAGAGAGGAGGAGGTACAAGAGACAGAGGAAGAGACAAAAGGAAGGGAAATGGAGAGAGACAATTGGTATTGGGAGAGTCTACTAATATCGCTGCTTGTAGAGTGTTTTCTTTTGCCATCATTTTTTTTAATCCATAGCCCACCCAGCAGCCTTGTGCAATCATCCTTGCATGCCATACTCCCAAGCATCATCCTGGTCTTCATGCAGTTATGAGCCAATTGCCTTTAGAGGAATTGCTAGTCAGGGGATTATCATTTTCTGTTCAGCCAAGGCTCTTGAGTAGTAAGACTGCTAACTGCACACTGGGAGCACAAGAAGATGCCCCATCATGAATACAGAACCTGAATAATCCTGCAGTGAGCGTAAATCTTGGCGAATCAGGCCAGCCGTCAGTCACAGTCAAACGTGTTTGGTACAAACAGTTAATCAGACTGCAGTCCTTCTAAACCCGCTCTCCTGCACGGTCTTGGTGATGGGTCCAGGCCTGCAGAGAATCGCTTCCCAAGCGTCTCTTCTGTGAGCTCTGATATTCGTGACATTAATGCGTTCACTTGTGACAGGAATATCAAAGAGGTGAGTGTGAACTACACTGTAAAAATGAAAGCACGCAAAAAAATAAAATAAAATGGTGGGATTTTTTAAAACAGAAAACCTGAACAGAATTTTAATTTGAACTATTTAGCCCACAGATGAACAGCAGTATGGTCAATATTGCCTGTCTTGTAGCTATACAAAATCGTAATTTGTCTGTGTGGATTTGATGCTGCAGAGCTTTACAACAGATTTCTGCTTTATTCTCACAACAAATCACTAAAAAACATGAACAATTTCCTAGAAAACATTAAAGAAAACCTGTTCCTGTTAACCAATAGCTGTCCAATAAAGCAGAACATTTCATTCATCTTTGAACCTTAAAGAGAGAGTAAAAGCAGGACTTGACGTCATCAGGTTGCCATGTTGTGTCTTCATATCGAAGGGAGCCAGTTTATGTGGTTGAGGCAGCTGAAAAGGATAGCCGCAGGGCGCCTCCCTCCAGAACTCTGCTAAGCAAAGCTATCTGAGCTAAGGCCCAATTCAGATCCCACTGGAAGAATTATATCTCCCAGCTGGCCAGGGAACAGCTGGAGGTCCCTCAGGAGGACCCATTGCTAAACTACATAGACTTGGTAGATTTGAGGATAGATAGTTCAATGTGTAACTTGGCAGGAGCAGACTGAATCAACTTCAGCAGTATTGGCATGTCTGTCTACTGTTCCTCTGTAATCATCATTTGAATGTCAATCTTGAAATATTACAAGATAGTAAAAAAAAATATTACTTGTTGGAGCAAAGTCACAGTCTGTACTGGTTCATTTAACAAAATTTAAAAGCATGTTAAAAATGCTATTTGTGTGTGTGGGAGTGTTTCATGGACTCACAATGATATCTAAAGTTCTCTTGGGAGTCGGTAGATTTAAAAACTGAATGTAAAAAAACTTGGGAGACATACTGAAAATGTTTTTGTTTTAGTGGAATAGTCTTACTGAGAAAACCCTGATATGATGGAAATGGAAATAGATGCATTCATACTAATACAACAGGATGTCTGCCTAATTTTAGTCCAAGTACTTTGGTAAAAAGAGTGAATAAATACTTCTTATAAATAAAACCTTTTCGAAATCATCCTGAAGGTCTGGATATTTAAGGGGCCTGTAACTTAAATATAAACTCCATTTAGTTGAGTTTCCTTTAAGTAAATACACTTCAGAAACTTTGTGTAGTTTGATTATACTTTTTTTTTTTTTTATTACTTCTGGGAGTACCTGACACAGATATTTGTCTTAGATTGTTCATACTTTTTCAAGTGATTCACTGGGAAAGAACACATGAATTACATGATAATTTATTGTACAGCTGCATATTCAATGACAATACAGAGTTATCTAGCATTACGGTTCTTCTACATGAAATTAAAAAATACAAAATAAAAAGGACTCTGCTTTAACATGTCACTAAGCTCAAGATTACATAATCGATGATAATTACATTTAATTTTAAATTGTCAAACTCATGAAGTTACTGACAGCAATTTAATTTTATTAAAAAGATGGTGCAATTTTTTACAGTGTAGATGAGTCCAGTATGATGTAAATATGGAGTGAATGCCAGCTGGCTTTCTCATATTTCCCATTCAGTTGCTCTTGTACATGACATGATCATGTTTTGTTTTCTTTCTTGGAAGCAGCACCATGACAAAGAAATATAATGTATATGTTAAGACAGAATGGAACATAGAAAGAATCCTTCAGCCCAAAAATCATCCATTTTCCTTTTCCCATGTCCTAATTTTACCCATTAGCCTTAAAACCCTGCTTTAATTGTTAACAGTGCTTCTCTTCTTTTAAGACTCATTATAATCCAGATTTCTTATAATTTCCTCAACTCCTGTGCTCTAATCATAAACACTTTTCGCCACTCCACTTCATTCCCTTCAGGGCAATGCTCCACTTCATGGCTGGATTGAATATTCATAAAGACTCTACCGATTTAAGATGACACATGGGCATCCGCCTATGCTCGACGTATGCATAAAATGTGCATTAGCATGGTTTTATTTCTGTCTCACTGATGTAGAGTGGATGTTTATAGGACATTTAATGGAACCCATCCCTCAGAGAGGCCAAAAGATTGCATGTAATCTACCAAAGTCCCTTTGAAGATCACAATTTACAGCACGCATGACTGACAGCTCCCAAAAGTTATCTGATGTTGTGCACAGCTCTGTAACGGTTTGGATTGTCTATATAGTGCTTTCCCTCCAGTCGGCAAGTATGTGAATTGGCAAACACAGCGTGAAGCATATGGCTATTGCCCCAAACAAATTTGTTTCTGTTTTATGTGTGGCCTAGAAATATCCTAAACCACAAAGTCACAAACATATCCTCTGGGAGTTTGAGATACAAAGAAATTTGACAATCCACAGAAGCACAAAATCAGTCACTGCACATCATTCCAGTGTCTCGACTCTAATTGCAAAGCATTATGACTCTCTAGCCCCATCTGTTGAGACACTTTCACGGTTAAAGGAAAATGTTTGAGATGACTGTGAAAAATTATAACCTAGCAAAAGGAAAGCAGGGAATTCTGGCAAGGCACTGTGCATAAAAACGTCAGCTGTAATAATGATTCACTGGCTGCAGATGATCCTTACGTAAGATGTGTAAACATGCTTGACTGAGTAAACTAATGAGGGTTGGGTCAACTTTCTCATTTGTGCCTGTGAAGAAATATTAGAAATATCCATCTGTTTTCTCCATTTGCCCGTAATTTTCAGGATGATGAGAGTACACACTGTTCTATAGTCCAGCACTGGGCTAACCCTCCTAACACACCACCACCTGCAGGCTGAGAATGCCTCACCTCAGTGCAGGAGATGCTTTGTGGTGAAACAGGGTTCAAATTACCTTTATAGTAAGTGATAATCTTGAAAACAGTCCAGGACATCACACTCACAGATTGACTTCAGGCGTATATCTGGCAAGGATAGTGAACTTGTATTTTAAGAACCCACAAAAGCAGAATGCATCACTTATAGCCCAGACTCTAAAACGAGAAGAGCTCTGAATGGATCAGCCTTCCAGACACCACTGCTTGCTCATGATTTTACTCAATTTTTGTTTTTCTTTCCTAATTCCTGGAGCAAAGACAAACATTGTTCTTCTTATGAGTGACGCTGTCAGGTTCAGTTTTGCACAAACACTGTGCATCTTGTATTTTGTCAGCAGCTCAAGGCAGCTCTCAGCTGCCAGGAGCTGGAATTTCTAAACAGCAGCATTTTTTTCCAAACAGTATTCATAAATCATTGTCTAAGCAGATAGACTGCAATACCTAAAACACACCTTCATGTGTCTCAGCCAACAGCTGCTTTTTAATCTTCAGGAGATAAACGTGCAACACTAGCAGTAATTTGGAGAAGCATTACCAGTCATCTACGCAAGTTATTTCCTCTTCAAGATATTTGTTTTTCACAGTTTTAGCTGTATTGCTACTAATAATTTTGTGATACAGATGAAGGATGGTTTGATGTTTTGAACCTTCATTTCTTCACACTTTGCCTATAAAAAGCCATATAACATAAACTTGAGCTAGGTTTTTTTTGGCATTGACTTCTTTTTCACTCGTTTTGTTTAGTCCTCATGTCCCGAAAGGATTTTTTTTAAAAAATCTTTAAGCTACTTAACCTATGAATTATTAAAGCATAAAAACGGCATGTAACTCAGTAGATGAGTCTGTATTGTGTCTGCATACAACAGACTACTTAGCAAAGTACCAATTTCAAATTGTATCTGGATGTTTGTTACCAGCATCATCTCTTGCCATTTCTTCAGTCATATCCCTGACAGAAAATAAAAACCATTAAGAGAACTTTGCATGCAGATGGAAGAAAAGGCATTGACTGCAAATAAAAGTGTAGCCTTTATTAGATATGTGCAAAATTCCTAATAAAAGTTATTCTAACTGGACTGCCTTGCTTTTCTCCACTAGGTCTATGTATGCACTTCTAAACATGTTCAAATCATACCAATACGTTAATCCACCAGAACAAGGACAGCAGTGTGCCTTGTAACTGTTTTCAGGTCTTTGCTCAAAATTACGTATGCACATAAAAACTAGGAAATTTCTACACACACACAAGGTGTTGAATATTTTGAGTAAAGGGACATCCTGTCAGACTTACTGAGGTTTGTACAAATCAGTATGAGTTACTGGTGAAGAATAAATAAGACATTAAAAAAAACGACTTATAGGCTTGCCTAAAAGAAACAAACACTTTGATGTGAACATGAATATCCTTTGGGATGATGCAGCTGTCGCTCAAAAACTATTAAATCATAGTGAAGATTTGTCCAAAGGCCAACTCTGATAGTTAAACAAAATTAAAAGTATTAATATGAACAATTGAGGTGACGTTTCCAAAATGGCTATTTGGCACAGTGATACAATTAGGTGATTTCATTATTAAAGACACATTACAGAACTTCTGCAGTGTTCTCAGAGTGACGCAGCTCATACTGACAGCTAATTATGCATCCATCTTGCATTCTACCTGTACGGTGATCTCCAGCCAGCAAAGGAAATTTATCTTGATTCTTGTTCTGTCCATTTCTTCCTTCAATGATGTCTTCATGCATTTCTTAACTGAATCGGTTAAAGTGCACGTTCAAAAAATGGCAAGCGCTTTTATATTCTTTTGCTAGCATGTGAAGCAAGTTTAGGCTGCACATCACACAGCGCCCCAGATTACAGTTTTATAGTGTTGTGTCTCAGCCTTGGGATGCTCCTATACTGTGACTCTTTCAGAAATGTGAATGATATTTCATCGTGCCATTGCACAAGTGCAAAAGGCAGAAGTGAAAAGTTACACAATTTTAAAAAAAAGGTTAAAACACTTATAATAACTACAATCTAAAAGAGACTTGTTTAAAAGAATTGTTTTATTTCCTAAACCAATGGAAGTGATATACAAAAAGATGCTAAACCTAAAAGAAAAAAAATATAATACAAATACAAAGTCAAACAATGTTTTTCAGCGCGTTGTTTGAATAGCAACTCTGAGGGACAAGAGGTATATTAATCTTGACACTAAAATCTGAGGGTTTAAAAAAAAAAAAAAGAAAAAAAAAAAGAAAAAAAAAAAAAAAGGACTAAATCATGAGGATTTGAAATAATTTCAAATGAAAAGTAATAAATACCAGAAAAATAAAATGTTCTTTCTGGAAATTAAAATTACCACCAAAGACTTATTTTTGAGGTCAAAAATATGCTAATAAGTCAATTGAAAATTCAAAACTTGACAGCATCTGTTCATGGCAACAAAGAACACACAAAGTCCTCTCTGTCTTATCTGTCTGGGCGTGCCATCCCCGGCCTGACAGGCATCATCATTGGACGAGGATGACGCATCATATGTGGCGGTCCTGGCATCATCTGCATGGGTCCTCCCATTGGTGGCCTCATACCTGCTGCAGGTGACAGTGATGGAAAACAGAACTGAGATACTAATTCATAGAAAAATGTTTAACAAACTGACTTCCAAGCATTAAAACCCCTAAACACGTTTAAATGACCTTTTTAAGATCATACTCTTAAAATAGTGTAGGATATTATAAACTATTAATTAATGACGACTTCTTTCATATTAATCTAACATCTAGGAAATACATGCACCATGGCAGACTTACACCAACTTTATGTACATTATAGAAGAAATAAAATTTGTCAGAATAAAAGCACACGAGTTAAAAGATCCATACAAGACAAAACAAACGAAACTTATTCTACATCATAAACTACCATATTTTCAGCACCACAAGGAACACTTAAAGGTAGGGCTGTGATGATGTGCTTTTGTCCCGATTCGATTCCAATTTTTTTTGGTGCCAATTCCATTTAAATTGCAATTCTAACAATTCCTCAGTATTACTGATTTTTGTAGACTAAAAACAAATGGAAAAAAATGTACAAAACTTTTTTTGCTTGTCATTTTTCTTGATTTCAATGAGAGGAAAAACAAAAATCTATTTTAAAATTGTGAAGCAAAAAATCCTGATCTTTAATTTTCGATTCAAATTTTCCCACCCCTACTTAAAAGCCTTTCTGTTTCTCAAAAATTGACAGTGTGCCTTTAAACTCGAAGCCTTATATGTGCACAGAGTTCCAAATCTACTGCGAAAAAAATCAATTGAAGCAAATGAATTGGGAGCTTGCCATCATTCTGGGAGCATGAACAAAAGAACTGTGTAAACAGCGAGTTTAAAGTGAAGTTGTGAGCGCCATGGGCACAACGGATGAGAGATGACAAACACAACTTTACGAAGACTTAGAGGTTGTGTCCGACGACTTACGCCACCAGATGTTAATGGATTTTGGACGCCTGGGCTAAGGTCTCTCCTTTGACTGTTGTCCGAGCTTTCATGAAAGCCGGTATAATAACTGAACAGCCACCCAGCAACGACACTGACTCCAACAATGACGAGAGAGAACTCTGTATGCTTGATGGCAAAATTGCTCATATGTTCGTTTCAGATGCAGAAGATGAGGACTTCGTCGGATTTGTTACAACAAAAATATTTTTAAATGTGTGTTTTTAGTTCAACCAAACTCGCTGTTGTGCATTTGTTACTTTGTTTTACTTTTGTTCAAACAAATATTGGGGATTTACTTACCTCAAAAGCAAACATTTAAAGGTGAACGGACTCGTCTATGGCAAAGGGTAACTAAAATAGTCCTTGAAAGTACTTATAAAGGAGTAAACGACTCAAGTATCAAACACGAGAAACAATACAATGTCTATGGATTAATGTCAGCTGGTAATGATTGGCTGAATAAACAAACTTATCATGGGTTGATGTTAAAGGCTGCATTCTTGACTCAAATTCCAAAATTATTCAGCTTCTGCAAGAGATTTTCAATTATACATAATAAAAATAAGCTTCAAAATCATGTTTCTTACCAGGCCCACCAGGCATCATCCCATGTGGTGGAGGCCCCATCATGGGCATCATAGGGGGACCTCCCATCGGGGGTGTTGGTAGCATGCCCGGTCGAGGAGGACCAGCTGGACCACAGAGAGAAAATCTTTCAGGACTGCAGTATCAGAAAATCATCTTTTTTCCACTATGGCTACTTTGTTGGAGTAAAGCTGGATTTATACTTATGCGATCTCTGCATATGGGTGATGCAGTGCTGCTGATGCCAGTGAAATCGTTTCATACTTGAGCTTAAGTTTATGAGTTACATGGTTCTGTTCCTACCACACAAATTTAGTGAGAATCTCTAGAAGTCCAGAAATACAATCTCAAGCCAACCAATCACTTGGTGTGGAAGAGGTCAAGCCTCTGGGGGCCAAATGACACCGTAACCAACCTCACGCAGATGCTGCCTAATAGCTCAGCAGGTCAACAGTAAAAGGATTTAGTGTTCAATATAACTAAATAATCGCCCTGCAAGACATTCAATGACTGTTTATTATCCTGTCCTTACCTCCTGTAGATTAAAACAAGACTGAGAACTTCTTGTGGAACTAAGAAGCATCTCATTCACTTAAAAGAAGACAATTTTTGTAACCACTTTGTCCAATAAGGACCTTGGGGAAGCTGGAACCGATTCCAGCAATCATCAGGCTAGAGGCCGAGTAAAATCCATGCAACAGAAATCATCTGCCACAATCTCTTAAATAACTGTGTGATCAATATATTTGTGGTTGCAGTTTTATCAGAGTTTAGCATAAAAAGCCTCTTTTCTTTTGCATCTTTTACCAAAACTTTAAAGATTGTGACTTGGTTATCTTGGAGCTCTTTATTACATTAGCATTGGTCTAAGATTAAAAAGTCATAAAGACAACCATACTGGCAGTCACCCTCATAAGTCACTGTCTCTGGCGTGAAAAGTTTCTTTTTCTCCGTTACATAAAAATATCATTTGCATTTTGTTTAAGAGAAAACACTCAGATTTTTCCACATAAATACAAATGTAAGAGTAAAAATTGATGTTTTGGTCACTTCAACAAATAACAGAACTGGGACGATGGCCTCACCTGGGGGAGGACCACCTGGGAAAGGTGTGGGAGGAATCTTCCCCTGCTGAAACGCAGCAGCTGTTGAGAGAAAAGACGATGTTAATTCAGAACATTTACTTAATGAAGTATTGTTCATTGCAAAATCATGTACAGATCTACTGATTTTTTTTCTTTCAATGAAATGTGCTACACAAACAAACTTGCCTTGTCTATCATTTAATTCCACTTTAATTCAGAATAAAAATGAAATCTTATAAAAAGAAAAAAAAAAAAGATTCAAATTTTTCTTCATTACATTAAAGGGAATTAAATGTGTTTTCCATGTAAACCTTACTTTGGAATTACTGTATCCATTTATAATTAAAAAGAAAAAAAAAAAACGTCTATTCATAGTTGTTTAATTCTGAATAATTTATTCAGAAAACGTAGTAGTAACAGTGGAGATGGTCTTCTTTGATTTAAGAATAAATTGCACCAATGAGTCCAGCACATGGAGTCTGTTGATGTTTCCAAACAATGTTGTCCAAAATTACTGATACAATCTTACTGTCTGCGGCTGTTTTAGGCTGCAGAATGAACAAATAAAAACAGAATATTTTGAGACAAATAATTATCTTTCTGTTGCGAAGGGGCAGTTTTGTTGTACAACATGTACAACATGTACAACATGTACAACATGTACAACATGTACAACATGTACAACATGTACAACAAAACTGCCCCTTCGCAACAGAAAGATAATTATTTGTCTCAAAATATTCTGTTTTTATTTGTTCATTCTGCAGCCTAAAACAGCCGCAGACAGTAAGATTGTATCAGTAATTTTGTTCATGCCCCCAGAGTGGACAAAACTGCATGCCCGCTTTGAAAGACTAGTGACACAATTTCCCATCACAACCATCAAACAGGAACACATTTAAGTAATTACATAAAGGATCTACTGTTTGGGCTTCTAGAAGATTAACTAGATAATATTTTAACAAAATAAAAGCTTGTCTATGGCTTCAGACTACTGCCAAATCTTGTTTGATTTCATTTTGCTCTTTTTTTTTTGTCTGTTAGTCCGTGTGTTTTGTTTCTCTACTTTCAGGATAGATACAATATGATATATATTAATATATAATATAATATAACCAAAAGTGATTTGAGCCGACAGTCGGTATAAGATCTAAAAATAAATATTTGTTTACTTGTTTTATCAATCAGGCTCTGGGCCTGTTCTTCCATCCATTTCTGGTAGTAATCCTTCACATTTTCTTTGTGTTTTCGGCCACTACAGTGCGTCTTTCTCACCGAGGGCTTAGGAAAAGAAGAAAGAGCAAAATTATAAAGTGGAAAAAAAAATGCGATTTTAAATATTTTTCAAGGTTTCCATAAAATGAAGTAGATGTGAAGCACAACTTACCGAATCGTGTGTAAGGTACGTATCACAGTAGTCACAGTAAAACCTGCAGGTTATTGTGATGTAAAAAGAAAAGACTGTGGTTATTAAATCACACAACCATAACTCTAACAATCATTATCATCATCATTATAATTATTAACACATTTTTGTTTGTTTTTTCTCCTTTTTAATAAATCATTTGTCAAAGCATTTCAGTTATAATATGGGGATTAAGTACATAAAGTGCTGGAAACAATGTCAAAAGATCCCACGTCAAAGGGCATCATCCTGACATCAGCCTTTCTGCGGGAAAATAAACTTATTAAAATCTCACTCTTGACTAAATAAAAAGAAATAAATACACATATATTAAAAGTAACCATCAGAGGAGTTGAAAATAAATTAAAAGTTTCATCTTCACCGTGGTTTTTGGTCTTCTCACTATCCATTTTCCTGAACATAAAAATGCAACTTCATGCCTTTTCATTCAATACTACAGCAAAAAGGAAAGAGCCAAAACTCCACCGTGGACAAATAGAAACACGTTATAGGGCTCCCTGGTCCTGGGTTTATGTGGATATAATTATGAAACTTATAGTCAAACGCTCCACATTGACCAGGGTCGCCTAATTTAATTTAAATAAAAAATTAAGACTTGGGGATCATATATTGCCTGTGTGTAAATCTTTACTAGTAAACGCTGACAGCGACGTTCGCTCCAGCAAGTAGACACATCCCAAACAAAGCGAAGTCATTCATATGAAATAAACGTCTGCTAAAGCACTTACGATGGTTACCTTTCACCATTTTCCGCTACATACAAGTACAGCTTATTACTGAACCACCAAAACGAAAGAAAAACACAACATCAACAAAGAAAACAGTTTAACTTACTTGGGCATGTTTCAAAGATACCTCGGACGAGGGCGATGTTCCGGTGCACTCCTATAACTGTGCCGACGACAAAGTGGGTCTAATCTTAAACAGTTCCGCCTAAACATTTTGTGACTGCCTGCGAAGGTTCCGCTCCGAAAGCAATAATCATGTGAGAGTTTTCCCACACTGTTTTTTTTTGTTTTTGTTTTTTTTTAACTGTGCTGCTCTGGTGATTTCCTCAAACAATTTCCCCTTTGAGATTTATTAAATTTTTTAATTCAGTTTGGTTTGAAATGATTTGTTGGTTGGTTAAAATGATGTAAACAGTTGACATCTAAATAAAATGAAAAACTTTTAAATGGATTTATTCAAAAGCTCATTGCTTGAAATGTTAAAATCTGTTGGCAATGTTGGATTACAATTCATCATTGCAAGAAAACATATCAGCTTTTAAAAATTTATTTATTTATTTTTTATTTTTTTTATTTTCATCCAATTAAGAAGGAAATCAACTAATATGTTTTGCAAAAAATATGTACTCATCATTTGGAATTTTATGCAAAAATAAGTGAGGGTTGCATTAGCAGCATTTTAAATATGGATATGCTGCTTATACATCCTAATTCATTAATCATCTTTTCACAAAAACAACAACAAAAATGAAGCAATAACAATGCAGTGTGGGATTTTTAAATAAACAATTAAACTGTGACGACATAAATTTATCAATTTTTTTCTCAAAAGCAAAGAATTAGCTTTAGTCCACCAATTAAATAAATAGCAATTCAATCCGTGCTGATATCCTACTTTATCCTACTGCTTGAAAATGAAAACAGGCAACTTGAAATATACCGCTAAAGGCCTGACTGAGAATGTGCTAGTTGTTTTTTTTTCCTTTAGGTGAGTGTTTTCACATACTTTCTCACACTTTTACTAATGTTCTGTGAAGATATGTGAAACCGCCAACTGATAAGGCAATATCACTGTTGCTCTTTAAAAGAGTACTCTTATCAAATCAGAACATATACAAGATAGGAAAATGAAAACAAACAAACAAAAAAAAAAAAATTCTAAGTAATTTAAATCAGCTTAAGAGGTTGTGGCCATTTTAGATGGAAACTGACCTAGTGCTGTCTTTAAATATACTGCAGAGCATAAATTGCAACTTGGATGCCTTTTATTTTACATTCATGACCTTAAAGGCTCTTTATTGCCTCTCCCAGGAAATGTTTGTTTTGTCCAGTGTTTATCTTTCTGCTTGTTTGTTTTTTCTCTGAAAATGGGTCTTGGTCTAACATACATTCCAGTAAATTTTGGGAGTGATGCAGATCATAATCTGGATCCAGGAATTATTTTGAAGGATTATTTATCATAGCGCATATTTTCAACGTACCCTATATGGATATATCTTCACAATAAATGGTCAGGTTACTTAGAAAAAAAAAACCAGGAGAAGTTTCCATCAGGTTTAAAAAGATATTAAAGTTTGATCTGAATCCTGGCAAAATTCCATATACCAAGATCCACAACAGGAAAAACTAGAAGATTTTTTTAATTTTTCTCACTGCAAGAAAACAAATTAGGATATAAAAGCGTGCAAAAAGACCAAAATAGTGCCCAAATACTGTGGATTTACGGCCATTGAATCTAGAAATCTTATAGTGCATATAAATAAAATGAATATAGCATATAACATAGCCTACATTCTGTAACATATTGTATTGTATTGTATAACACATTGTAGAAATCACAAGTTTGGAAATGTGCTTGACAGAGGTTTGTGCTTTTCTTACTTTTATTGTTGTTTTCTTTTATACACATTTTAAGTATGGAAAGAGAATCTGACAGGAGAAGGGTAATGTTGTAAAGGGACCTAAAAGAGGATATAGCCCTGTTATGACTGCATCAAGGTGCTGTAGGTAAAGGAAGGCAAGTTTGTTGATATAGCACATTGCATATACAAGGAAATAGAAGTACTTTGTATAAAAAACATTAAAAGCATTACACATGGTGCAAAGAAATTATTAAAGAGTAGTAAAAGGCAACAACAAAAAGCAAAGAAATAAACAATAAAGTCCAAATAAAATCCTTGATTAAATTAAGATAAAGCGAGCTCAGTTAAAAGTTACTGCAAAGAAGCATGAGAAAAGAAATGTTTTTATCCATGATTTAAAAGTGTCTACATTTGGTGAAAGTTTAATCTCCATTGGCAGTTTGTTCCACTTGTCTGCAGCAAAACAGCTAAATGCTGCTTCTCCATGTTTAGTCTGGATTAGATGACCTTGGATATAGAGCACTGTTATGTTTATATTCTCTGAACATATTACAGATGTATTCTGGGCTTAATCTGTTCTGTGATTTCGAAATGATCACTGACTGACAGGAAGCTAGTGTAAAGTCTGGATGAGCATCTTCAATGCTCTTTTTAGGCAGTCCTGTTAAAAGACCATCACCTCGATCCAGTCTATCGCTGATGAATGCTGGATGTGTTTCGCCTGGTCCTTTTAGAAGACTAAACTTTTAAATCTGTTTATGTTTCTGAGATGATGTAGCCTCTGTACACGAGACAGTCTCTCAGCCAGTTAAATAAATATTACACCTGGCTTTGAAAAAAGTCAGAGAAGGGGAAGAAAAAAGTTGTTCAGTTGCAAACAGAAACAAATAATGCAGTTAATCATATCAATTAACAATTGTTTTATACTATGATTAACACAAGCAGTAAAAAGGGTAACATTATGCGCTTTTAATATTTGACAATATATCGATTCTGAATAAACATTTGCAACCATCCACTGTCTACACATTTGGTTGTAAATATCTTGTCTCATGTTTTAATGTAGCGATTTTTTTCTGGTTTATCTGGTAGTACTGAGCTGAAGAATGTATAACACGATTTCATTGATAAACCAATGAAAAGATAGCCACAAATAGCAACAGATGACGTCGGAGGTGACGCTAGCGCAGTTGCAACGTCAAACTCCGCCCCCCTAAACATGCCATGCGCACTGAGGGTTGTTGTTGTTGCGCTGGTTGTTATGGCTGGAAAAGGCCTCGGACTCAACTGAGAGAGGACCCCGCACCACCCCGTCTCCGCTACGGGTCACCCGCCAGCCATGGAGGGCACGGACATGGACGTGGACGCGGAGCTCATGCAGAAGTTTAGCTGCATGGGCACCACGGATAAAGACGTCCTCATATCAGAGTTTCAGAGGCTGCTGGGCTTCCAGCTTAACCCAGCCGGCTGCGCCTTTTTCCTGGACATGACCAATTGGTGAGTGCGGGGACAGGAGGGCCTGTCGTCGCTAACCTAGCTGCTCAATTAGCTAGTTAGCATATGTTTAAACGATTAAATAGAGGTATTCACACAAGTTTCTCATTTAAAGATAGTCAAAGCAGTGTGAAATATTTATTAGTTTCATTACGGACAGTGACAATTGACTCTTAATGGGCTATAAGTGGGAAAAGGAAGTAAAACGGTAAAGTTTTCGTCCACCAAGAGTTACTTGAAGGTGTAAAGGGCACAAAAACAAAAAGCAGCAGGCTAACAGGCTAATTCGCGCAGCGTGAGCTTTGCTTCAGGTTGTCTCTGCCATGTTACATAACAGTTTAAAGAGCCTGTTAAAGTGAGCTCTTTGGGAAGCCTCAACTCAAAGCAGCGCGAGTCCCTTCACGTTAGTTTGATGACGTAACCGGTCGTGATCTATCTTTGGCTGACAGCAGGCGGTCCTGATCAAAACGCCTTTGTGCTCCTGATCAATGTCGAGGAACGGCTGAAAATAAAATCCCACTAAAGCACCTATTTCACATGGTCTCTACTCAAAGCATGACTTCAAATCTGTAAGTCAGCACGTCATGTTTGAAATATGACATCATCACGTCCAAATTGTAGGAATTTGCAAATAAAACCCTGATTACAGAATTCCTTGTGTGTACTTAGTTTGGAGCAGAAATTTAGTGACATACGATTACCTACATCCAGATATTCACGGAATAATTGTTGCAGATTTGTCAAACTGTTCAAAGGTGACATGAGCATCAGCATTATTTTTAGGTAGCCATTGATGTCTCACAAATATAGGGTTGTTTTTTTTTAAATTGCCAGTCAGAGTGTGTTTACTTTTTTAAGCCACAGAGTTGCATAGATGAACACCTACACAGTTCAACTGTAAAATTATGACCTTATCGTGAATAGAGCCTCTTTATGTTGCCGAAGTATTGACTAGACAGAGAACATCTGGGCAGTCTGGTACCAAAATTTTCATATTGCAAAAGATTCTTTGGGGATTGTGATGGGAGGGCTTGTTCCCTTTGTGTATTAGTTTTACTTCTCTTAAATCCCTCTAGATAAGTGTCTGGGGGAGTTTGGATATCAGATTAACTTTTCAGGATTAGTCATGTTATCAAAACCTTTCCTAGCATTTTTCAGGGTCTATTGTTCACAAGACTACAGTGTTGTTGTGATGAGGGGAGGTGATTGGACTGAAGAAATGTTAGTCAAATACTGCATGAATGCTAGTATGCAGATTTTTTAGAAGAACACAGCATTTCAGTCAGATAAGTGGTGTGAATCACTTCACTGTTCAGGAGCTTTTAATGTTGGGGCAGATAGTTGCACATCTGGATTGCCTCTTGCATTGATATTTGTGCTCTACTGTCTGCACCAGTACAGTGAGTTAAATGTTTGTTTTTAGGGATGGACAAGATTAGATATTTGGTTAACTACCAATATGCCAATAATTTACAACTCATTTAGCAGATAACCAATACAAAGCCATCAAACCAACGTCATGTCCATCGCAGAGACTCACAAGCTGAATCTACCATTATTGTAGTGATTTCTGAGTCATATTATTGATTAAAATGAATGTTTTTTGTTGGTTTAATTAATATCAACATGTTAGCTGCGATCCAAGCTTTATAAGAAGTTTAGTGACTCCACTTATAGTCTTTACTCACCAGGACATTTCAGACGTTGGGCCGTTATCTGTCTGCTGTGAGGGGATTCAGTCATTTATGGGTAATTAGTCTGCAATAAGGTGAAATGTGACATGACTTTACAGCTTACTGTGGCTTTCACATGATGTTTAATCGACTGTCGAACAAGAAAGACATGAATTATAACTGAAGTGAGTGGATTTGTAAAACTGTGAACACTACAGGTTTGAAACCCGAATCAAGCGATGTTACATAAAAATTGAAGTGCTTCTTTTGCTAATTTCAGTGTTTTAAATTTTAATTTAAACAGGTAATTCATTCAGCTCTGACCATTAACAGTGTTTATGATAATAAGACTTGTGATGTTTTAGTGTATATGATTGCATACTGTTACATTTCAATCATACATCCAGTCCTTTGACATTGTTACAGACACAGATTGTGGTCTGCTGTATCAGCTCAGAGGGCTCGTTTCAGCTTAAGAGGACTTCTGATCGGAGAAGCTCGATCTGGCAGACGTCTTTTTGGAACTGATTTGTAAAAACGTTTGTTTTATTTTAAGGTGCTAAAACCGAGACTGCACTAGCTTTTAACATAGAGATTTACTCCAGAGATTTATGTGCATTAATGAAAGCAAAGCTAACCCTGCGCTGTAAAATTAGCTTGTCATGTGCGACAAGCTGTAGCGTTGAGCAGAACAACGCAAGCTGAAAATCTCTGTCTTCTTTCATCTGTTGCATGTGAGCTGCATTGTCATGTAGGACTGCAGCATTTTAGCTAGCAAACTTTTCCAGAATTTTCATTGACTTTTTGTGGGCTACCCCTTCAGTTTTCACATTGTCTACTGGAAGTTTACCACTCTGCAAGTGTCTGCTGTGCACTATTTCTTATTTCCGTCTTTGCTAAACAACTTTTTAACCTGGACACCTTGATCATATGCACATTTTAAGTTCCTGTCTTGCTTTTTTATGTTTTCATACTGAAATATATTCCCTGTTGAGACATGCTAAATTAGCAAAGGCAGCTCAATCCCCACCAGACTTGTAAATGAAGGTGTAAGGTAAATTTGCATCTAAATGGGAAACTGAGTAAAAAACAGACATTGCTTTTTAAGTTATGTTGCTAACAGAGAGATGGACAGACAGACAGTGCAGCTGAAAACATAACCTCCTTCCTGGCGGAAATATTTATTTTTTATTTTCAAGTTCTAATGCAAGAATTTCATAACCTGATTCTGCATCAACATGTTTTGGTTGGCTTAAAGCTGTATAATTCTTAAACACAGGGACCATGATTACAGTTTGGGAATCACATCGGTATCAGACCCTGATATCGATACTCGGTTGGATCAATCCCAAATCTACTTTTGAATATGCAGCATGTTTGTCACATAAATAAGGCCTCTCCCTGAGCTGTCACCTTATCGTGGTGGAGGGGTTTGTGCGTCCCGAAGATCCTAGCAGCTATGTTGTCGGGGGCTTTATGCCCCTGGTAGGGTCACCCATGGCAAACAGGTGTCTAGGGGAGGGACCAGACCAAGCACGGCTCATAGACCCCTATGATGACGACTAACCTGGGCATGAATGTTCCCTTGCCCGGACGCGGGTTACCGGGACCCCCCTCTGGAGCCAGGCCTGGAGGCGGGGTACGAGAGCGAGCGTCTGGTGGCCGGGCCTTCGCCCATGGGGCCCGGTCGGGCTCAGCCCGAAAGGGTTACATGGGCCCCACCTCCCGTGGGCTCACCATCTGCGGGAGGAGCCGTAGGGGTCGGGTGCAATGTGAGCTGGGCGGCAGCAAGGGGCGGGGACCCTGGCGGTCCGATCCCCGGCTGCAGAAGCTGGCTCTAGGGACGTGGAACGTCACCTCTCTGGTGGGGAAGGAGCCGGAGCTTGTGCGCGAGGTTGAGCGGTTCCGACTAGATATAGTTGGACTCACCTCGACGCATGGCTTGGGCTCTGGAACCAGTACCCTCGAGAGGGGCTGGACCTTCTTCCACTCTGGAGTTGCTCATGGTGAGAGGCGCCGAGCAGGTGTGGGCATTCTCATCAGCCCCCAGCTTGGTGCCTGCACGTTGGGGTTTACCCCGGTGGATGAAAGGGTAGTTTCCCTCCGCCTCCGGGTGGGGGGACGGGTCCTGACTGTTGTCTGTGCTTATGCACCGAACAGCAGTTCAGAGTACCCACCCTTTCTGGAGTCCTTGGAGGGAGTGCTGGAGGGTGCTCCTTCTGGGGACTCCATTGTTCTGCTGGGGGACTTCAATGCTCACGTGGGCAATGACAGTGAGACCTGGAGGGGAGTGATTGGGAGGCATGGTCCCCCCCCTCTGAACCCAAATGGTGTTTTGTTATTGGACTTCTGTGCTCGTCATGGATTGTCTATAACGAACACCATGTTCCAGCATAAGAGTGTCCATATGTACACCTGGCATCAGGATTCCCTGGGCCGCAGTTCAATGATCGACTTTGTAGTCGTATCGTCGGACCTGCGGCCACATGCCTTGGACACTCGGGTGAAGAGGGGGGCGGAGCTGTCAACTGATCACCACCTGGTGGTGAGTTGGCTCAGATGGTGGGGGAGGAAGCCGGTCAGAGCTGGCAGGCCCAAACGTGTTGTGAGGGTCTGCTGGGAACGTCTGGCTGAGTCCCCTGTCAGAGCGAGCTTCAACTCCCACCTTCAGCAGAGCTTCGAACATGTCCCGAGTGAGGCGGGGGACATTGAGTCCGAATGGGCTGTGTTCCGTGCCTCTATTGCTGAGGTGGCCGGCCGGAGCTGTGGCTGTAAGGTAGTTGGTGCCTGTCGTGGCGGTAATCCCAGGACTCGTTGGTGGACACCAGCAGTGAGGGATGCCGTCAAGCTGAAGAAGGAGTCCTATCGGGCCTTCTTGGCCTGTGGGACTCTGGAGGCAGCTGATGGGTACCGGCGGGCTAAGCGGCATGCGGCTTCGGCTGTTGCCGAGGCAAAAATTCAGGCATGGGAGGAGTTCGGCGAGGCCATGGAGAAAGACTTCCGGACGGCTTCGAGGAGATTCTGGTCCACCATCCGGCGGCTCAGGAGGGGGAAGCAGTGCTTCATCAATACTGTGTACAGTGGAGGTGGGGAGCTGCTGACCTCAACTCGGGACGTTGTGGGTCGGTGGAGGGAATACTTCGAAGACCTCCTCAATCCTACCAACACGTCTTCCCATGAGGGAGCAGAGCTGGTGGACTCAGGGGTGGACTCTCCTATCTCTGGGGCTGAAGTCGCTGAGGTGGTCAAAAAGCTCCTTGGCGGCAAGGCCCCGGGGGTGGATGAGATCCGCCCGGAGTTCCTTAAGGCTCTGGATGCTGTGGGGCTGTCCTGGCTGACACGCCTCTGCAGCATCGCGTGGACATCGGGGGCAGTACCGCTGGATTGGCAGACTGGGGTGGTGGTCCCCCTTTTTAAGAAGGGGGACCGGAGGGTGTGTTCCAATTACATGGGAATCACACTCCTCAGCCTCCCTGGTAAGGTCTATTCAGGGGTCCTGGAGAGGAGGGTCCGCCGGATAGTCGAATCCCGGATTGAGGAGGAGCAGTGTGGTTTTCGTCCTGGTCGCGGAACAGTGGACCAGCTCTATACCCTCTCTGGGGTCCTGGGGGGGGGCATGGGAGTTTGCCCAACCAGTCTACATGTGCTTTGTGGACCTGGAGAAGGCATTTGACCGTGTCCCTCGGGGGCTCCTGTGGGGGGTACTCCGGGAGTATGGGGTACCGGACCCCCTTGTACAAGCTGTCCGGTCCCTGTACGACAGGTGTCAGAGCTTGGTCCGCATTGCCGGTAGTAAGTCGGATCCGTTTCCGGTGAGGGTTGGACTCCGCCAAGGCTGCCCTTTATCACCGATTCTGTTCATAACTTATATGGACAGAATTTCTAGGCGCAGCCGAGGTGTTGAGGGGATCCGACTTGGTGGCCTCAGGATTGGGTCCCTGCTTTTTGCGGATGACGTGGTCCTGTTGGCTTCATCTGGTCATGATCTCCAGCTCTCGCTTGAGCGATTCGCGGCCGAGTGTGAAGCGGCTGGGATGAGAATCAGCACCTCAAAATCTGAGACCATGGTCCTCAGCCGGAATAGGGTGGATTGCCCTCTCCGGGTCGGGGGTCAGGTCCTGTCTCAAGTGGAGGAGTTTAAATATCTCGGGGTCTTGTTCACGAGTGAGGGAAGGATGGAGCGCGAGATCGACAGACGGATCGGTGCGGCGTCTGCAGTAATGCGGACTCTGTTCCTACCCTCACCTATGGTCATGAGCTGTGGGTCGTGACCGAAAGAACGAGATCTCGTATACAGGCGGCTGAAATGAGTTTCCTCTGCAGGGTGGCCGGGCTCTCCCTTAGAGATAGGGTGAGGAGCTCGGTCATCCGGGAGGGGCTCAGAGTAGAGCCGCTACTCCTTCGCATCGAGAGGAACCAGTTGAGGTGGCTCGGGCATCTGGTCAGGATGCCTCCTGGACGCCTCCCTGGTGAGGTGTTTCAGGCACGTCCCTCTGGGAGGAGACCCCGGGGAAGACCCAGGACACGCTGGAGGGATTACATCTCTCGGCTGGCCTGGGAACGCCTGGGGATCCCCCCCGCAGAGTTGGCAAATGTGGCTGGGGAGAGGGAAGTCTGGGCTTCCCTGCTTAGGCTGCTGCCCCCGCGACCCGACCCCGGATAAGCGGCAGAAGATGGATGGATGGATGGATGGATAAGGCTCTAAGGTATATCGAGAGGCAGGGTAACGTTGCTCCGCCCTGGCTCCTATTCTGCCTCTGGTCATTTACAAGTCAAACAGATCTGCAACAAATGTGCATCACTCCAGGCTTGATAAGGTTTATAAAATGACCTAAAGGTAATCAGTTTAGAGGCTGAATTAATATTTCCATCCATACATCCATTTTGGGTCCTGCTCTGTTCAATTCAGGGTTAGCTGGAGTCTATCCCAGCAATTATACCCTGAACAGGTCACCAGTCTGTCACAGGACTAAAACCTGTTACATAGTCCACAAGAAGCAAGACCTTTTGTCTTGTTTTCTGAGCCACAAGAACAAAATTATGTTGTTTGTTTCTTCTGGACATAATTCTGGACAACTTTGAAAGCTTGACACAGTCCCTTATCGTGAACAATTACTACTAGGTAAATGTATTTAAACAGTAAGTAAGACCTGCTGCCTGAAAATGATGGAAATTGTTATTTAGACCATAACATTTGCGTACCACTTCACACGCAGCATGAATCTAATCTGGATTAAAGTCACCCTGTAGTGTAGTAGTTTTGAATTTACCATATTATCAGATCTTTCAAAGAAGCATGCAAATCATGTTATTAAATAAAAGAATAACAGCAGTATCAAAAGTGTGCTTTTCCATGTTTTTCCTTCATCTTCTTTGAAGTAACATCTTTTTGCTTTTTCCCCCAAAAGTAGTCTGAGCCTAGTGAACAGTAAACGTTGGACAGTTTTAGCTCTTGCTGCAGCTTTCACACGGCACACTGCCCAAAGATGTCAGTGAGGACAGTGTCCCTGAGCGTACCTGACATGCTGACATGAATGGTCACAGCAACATGACATATTGTTTGAAAAGTGTCTCTAAGAACATTGGCATGATACTTCACTTGAAGTATGGTCCAATCTTGCACAAATGGAAAATATCGCAGGTGGCTGCCTCCATTGCTGTCGCGTTTCTGTCTAAATGAAGCCATTAGGAGCGCTATCGTAAAAGTGACCAATGACTGCATGCCTGTACTTTAACAGATTGATGCAGCCATTAATTTAGGCCCTTTGAAATCAGTTTTAGCGTTGACGTTCTTGTTCAGTTCACCTGAAGAGTAAGAGAGTAGTGAGCTGTATTAGCCTTACCAGCCAACTAATCTTAGTTGTTCCACAAGCAACAAATAAAATATTAATAATAATTTTTAAAAAACTGCTTATTGTGGTGCTATAATGATGGGAAAAATCTCCTTTTTTCAGGAGAGATTGAGCTCTCTAACCTGACCAGCATATGTTAATAATATTGTGAAATATAATTTCACAGGAAGTTTTTCCAAATATGAAGACTTGAACAGACTGTCCTATGGACGCTTATGTTGCACCATTAGAATTTAGGGTAATGAAATATAATTGCCAGTGTCACTTAGTTATTAAATTTTCTTCTTGTGTTGGAACAGGAACCTGCAGGCTGCTATTGGTGCGTATTATGACTTTGAAAGCCCCAGTGTCAACACACCATCCATGTCCTTTGTTGAAGATGTGACAATTGGGGAAGGAGAGTCAGTCCCTCCAGATACACCGTTTACAAAAACCTGGAGGATACAAAACACAGGTACATGCCACAACATTTACATATGTTGAATAGTTAAGCAGTCTTTTTTTATGTATTTAAGCAAGAAGTGCAGTTATTCAGTCGTATGTATTTGTTTATTTTCACACTGAAACTGTGTTTTGACTTAGGTGCAGAGTCGTGGCCACCGGGGGTTTGTCTCAAGTACATCGGTGGGGATCAGTTTGGCCATGTGAACACAGTTATGGTAAAATCTCTAGATCCACAGGAAATATCAGATGTGAGTGTGCAGATGCGAAGTCCCACAAATCCAGGCATGTACCAGGGCCAGTGGAGGATGTGTACGGCCACCGGATTATTTTATGGAGGTAGGAAAACGGTTTGGCTTAGTTTAAGAGTCATTTCATTACAAATCCATCTGATTTATCAGCATGTTGATTTGTGAACTTCTTATTGTTGCAAGTTCTTACATTTATATGTGCAGTGGTGTGGTTGCTTTTTATTAATTTGCTTTCCCAAGTAAACCGCAAATATTACAGTAATGTAAATATAAAACAGAATGAGTAAATTAGTGTCTTTGATCAGTCATATAAATACTAAATTCTAAATTTTTTTTGTTGGTTTTTTCCAGATGTAATCTGGGTGATTCTTAGTGTAGAAGTTGGCGGTCTCCTCGGCGTGACCCAGCAGCTTTCCTCCTTCGAGACAGAATTCAACACGCAACCCCAGCGTAGCGTCCAGGGAGACTTCAACCCCTTTGCCTCGCCACAGAAGAACAAACATGATGCCACTGAAAACAGCTTCAGAGATCCCGGTGGTGCCTGGGAACGCACACAAGAGCCAATCCAGCAAGATCAGAATGGACTGTCTCATAATGCTGTAAATAGAGCGTCAAATGGTCTCCAAACCAATCTTTCTATGGTGACTTATGGCCAGGTATGTATGTATACATGAATTTAAGGGTTTTTCTTGGTTTCTTTTCGCTACGTATTAGGCTTTCTTTGGTGTGACCCCTTCCCCTCATGTAGAAATAATCATAGAAAAATCTATTAGATTTATATTGTGGTTTTCTGCTGGCGGTACTCAAAGCACCTTATATTTAACCCACTATTTATTCACTTCACATTTGTACTTGTCGGCAGTAAGCTATACGTTAGCCACCACTGCCCTGTCGCACTGCCTACAGCTTTTCTAACCACCACCAAAGGTTGAGGGCACATTTTGAATTGAAAAAGGCTGATGTGAATCTTAGTCCATTTGATCGGAAGTCTGCTTCGCTTTGGGGAAATGTGAATGTGAATTCTGATTCAGATCAAAGGAGCAGACTTGGTCCGCCTGCAAAAGCAGGTATCTGTCTGTTCCAAGCAGACCAAATACAGGAAGCGGACTGCAAAGCAAAGTGCATTGTGGGTAAACACAACCAAAACATTCACATGTGTGGATAGATGGCTCTGGAAAGGAGCAATAGCTCCCAGGGAATACATGGAAGAATTTGGAAATATGATCAACCAGACTGCTAAGATGTGATGTAACTTTATATTTTCTTGCCTCTGGTGGAAAGCGAAACACGTTTTTTTTTAAAGGTCTGATTTGTTTGGAAAGCACAGCACGAAAACAGTCTCAGTCTGGAATAATCTAATTTAATTAGCTGCTCAAAACTAACATTTTGTATGTTTTATGTTTCTTACATCCTGGGCTTTAAGTTATGTGACAATGACTTTTATGTCTGCTGCAAACCAAAATGCCATGTCAAGGGACAAATCAATGAAGTGAAGTGAAGTAACTTCCCTGTTGGCCAATGAGGTTGACAATGGTTCACTTAAAACAACCTGGGCTTCACTCTGACCAGTTCATTGCACAGCTGTCACTGACATTTTTGTGCATTTGAATCATATGAAATCTTGTTTAGATCCACACTTTTTTTTATTATTTTTTTTATAAAATCTGACTCAAACTTTGTCATTCACATAAAACCAGTGTTTTGGGGGCTTGAAAGCACTTGCTTTGCACCATTAGCGAGATATGTCTGAGAAACGCCACAGAGCAGATGATTGGTCCTTATTTTGAAAAGAAAGAAAAAAAATTCAAGGCTATTTGTTCGTTAGTTCAATGTAGTTTTATCAAAGGAAATGTATTATTTATAGTGAGAAGCAGCAAATGAAAGCATAAAACCAAGCCTGGTAGGCGGGGGGGGGGGGTGTTGCAGCTTTTTGGTAGTTGAATGAAGGGGGGTCCATGGGAAATGGGTTGGGAACCATTGACCTTGGTCATTGCTATAGATCACTCGGCAGTTGTGGTTTATAGTACGTTTTACAGCTGAATTATCCTGCTTGTGTGGCTTTATATCTATTACAGGCATCGCTACTGTTTAGCTTGTGTCTGTCACTTAGTTAAAAAAAAAGAAAAAGTTCAATCTGCTTTTCGATTGAAACTCCAGCTACATTATAGTAACACTGTACAGCAGTTTCACATTATACCTGACGGTCTTCATAAGAAGCTCTCCGTGGATGGTTGAACAGAATAGTTTAAAAAAAAAAAAAAAAAAAAAAAAAGAACTGGAGGGGGGGCTCATTTAAATGAGCGGATAATTCAAGCACTTTGTCAAGGCCGTTAAACAGAAACAACTAGAAAACAGCGATGTGGTTAATAAGTGTATATTCATTATTTAAGCTGTCATTTGTCTTTGAAATAACTTCAGACTATAAAGTAATGCCCATTTTCTCACACCTGTTTTATTTTTCAGGGTATTCATGGTCCCTATCCATTTGGAAAGAGCTAGAATGACAAAGACCCCCTCTCCTTCCCTCTTCCATGGTGAGCGTCACACCCTGGGAGTCTTTAAACGCAGAGGAATTGGAGAGGGGGGAGGACAGTTTTATATTGACTCATGACAACTCTCTTCCCAAAATCCCGTGGCCCTTTCCACTGAAACACAAACAACAGAAAGGAGATGAATCTTCTATGGTCAACCATCCCACCTGACATCAACACCTGGATTGGCATGTGTGAACGCTTTATTTAGGAGTGCTGTAAACCTGCAAACTCAGATACACATGACTATTTTTATTTCCACTGTAAAACCCGCCTAATTAAAGAGGAAATCACCCTAAACAATCTGCTTATGGCTTAGCAATCTCCTGGGCAGCTCAACACTTTGGGGTTCCTACACAGGTCTGGAATAGTTTGAAAAAGACTGTCGCTCCAAACTGAGCATCATGGATCAGTTTGGGTCTTGTGAAATGTTGAATAGAAGATTGACATGTTGAACTGGAACAGGTGCGAATGGTTTTCACCCTGCCAAATTATTTTTTATTACACTTGTCTTTGGAATTCATGTAGATGGCAACTTTGCACCGTTGCAGCCATTCTGACTTGTTCTAGGCGTTTTTTTAAAGATTTTATTTTCATGGTTTGTTTTGTCACGATGAAAGATCAGAGTTGAAGTTGCCACAGTCACCTCTGCCCTGAAGTCAAATTCACCTACTACCTGAATGGGTCATGATTGTAAAGATACCTTCATTTTAGGTTTCCATTCATTGGGCAACTTACTAAAATCATATATTAATACATAAAATTAAACATGCATCCTCTTCCAGTGCCCGAATTGATTATTTCAAGGAATGTGATCTATGTCTGTTTATAGCTTGTTTCTTTGACGTTACTCTGCCTGTCCTCCCAAAGTTGTGAAATTCATTCCTAACTACACACATCAGTGGATAAAGCCCAAACTGAAACAGGCATCATGTGGCCATAAAAAGTCCAAAATGTGGCTGTCGATACATTAAAATTGTCTTCTGTTGTCTGACTTTGGCTTTATCATAATGTCACGTTGTGTTTTGTCATTAAACTGGGCTGTTAATGCTGGACTTAGATCTTAATTTCAGGTCCTGCAATAACCGGTTTCAACTTTATTCTAAAATTCATTGGGTCTCTTAATTGGCTTGTCTTAACTAACATGTAAAGGGAAAAAAAAGCAACTGGAAGCATAGTCTTAAACACAACTGGACGTTTATTTTTCACCTTTCAACTGCTTTTGTAACTGAACATAACAGGATTTCTGGCTGAGATGAGGTTGATCATTAAGTATTTTGTGTAACATCTAAAGCTAATTTAATACAATGTTCAGACACTGGCTTCCACTTGTTCCTACCTTTCTTATTTGCAGGGATAGTGTAACTTTAGGGACCTATCATCTTTGGCATTTTCACCGTTTTACCTTCTATACCTGCACAAAAATGTTTAAAAATTCGGCATCAGATTATCTTTTTGAAGGCTGCAACACATCAATAAGCAGCAAGCAACCTAAAATTTCAAGTTGCAAACATCTAGTTTTTCCACAAAATGGAAAATTTACATTGGACATTGCATTTATCTTTCCTGTCCAGAAAGTATCACACCAGAAGAGGTTTTAATGCTAAATGTTTTTGCTGTAGATGACGTTACACATTTGCAAAGAAATTGGAATATTTAGTGTAGGAGCCCCATTTTTTTTTTTCCAAAGAAAATATCCAGAGAACCAAGACACTACTCTGTATGCCCTGAAGCTGCAGTCTGCAGGAGCCTGGTTCAGACTGCATGGGAAGAGATGTCTTTTTCTTTTTTAGGGTGGATTTTCGCTTTAAATAGATGCTGCAGTGCATAAAGGATGCGAGTGAGTTTGAGTAAGTGAGGTGTGAAGAAGGGTTGAAAAAGCCATCTAAATCTATTTTGCCTGGTGAGTGACTGTCTTTTCTGAGTCAATGTCTACAGTATGTGTTCAAAATCTAAATATGTATGTGTGTGCGTGCCTGTTAAGTGTGTGTATGTTAACGGTTTTCTGAATTAAACTGACAAAATGGTGTATACTACTTGGGTAAAAGGATAACTTGATACATACACATTACTGAAAGAGCTTTAAAAGGCGTGTACCTCAAAAGTTTTTTTTTTTTTTATTTTTTTAGTGATTCTGCATCATTTGGATGAACTTAATCAACAAGTGCCCTGATATTTATTTGCTGTCTCTTTTTGTGCACTTCAGATTGAAAATGTCCCATTTACAACCAGCAGGTGGTGCTAAAAATCAGATGACCAGCTCAGACATGCTGAGTGTCCTGTTTGAAAGATAAAATAACATCTGCAGGTCATCAGAGAAGAACGGGATCGAATGGTTTGCATCAGTGTTATTAGCACTGGCGTTCTGTTAACTTCTATTTGCACTATGCTGTCGACCACCTCTGATGAGGAAAAGGAAGAGATGTTTGGCTTTTTTGTGGATTGTGACACCAGCATTAAATGAAAAAAAAAAAAGTTTGGTTGATTGTCACAGTTTTAACCTTTAAACTCCACTTTCATTGTTAAACACCAGTTTGACTGCTGCACCAATGTCTGATGTAAAAAAAAAAAAAAAAAAAAGATTAAATGACTCTTGATCACATGAATGAGGTTGTCTGCTGTTACACCTGTTTTAGCCTTGCTATGTTCATTATGTGAGTTTTCTTGCATTCTTATAAATGAAATATATTTAAAAGAAAGTGTTGATAGACCTCCAAAACAGTTCTAACCTTTTTTTTTTCTAATGAGGTTGAAAAGTTATGTTATTTGTAATTGTTTCTTTATACCATTTGAATGTTACTCATGACATCTGAGGCTTCTTCCCAACATTATGGGGTTTTGTAAGAACTCACCAGCATCTTGTGTTGCAGCTCTGTTGTAATTGCATTGAGTCATATGAGAGTCCTCCCAAACAGTATACACTGTTCTTCAATGCCTCTTAAAGTCTCAACATTTTTTTCCCCTCCGTTTGTGAGTGAATGTGCTTCATTCATGTTTGAAAGAGACAAAAGTTGAGGAAGTCTAAATATTGCTGGATTCATTCTTTAGTTTTAGTTTGTGACTATGTATGTAAATGAGACGGGTGGTGTGGTGAGAGGATGAGATGAAAGTTTGCATAGTCCTAAGATAGCACATTTATCTGAAGAGAAATTGTCAAAGCTTTTTTTTTTCTGTCTATAATTAAGCATTTGTATGATTAAATTAACACTGAAACAATGATTATGTTGTTTTGTTTTTAATGCAGACATGCACTATATGATACCAGCTGCAACTTACAACACAAGAACAGGGAGCAGATAGTCGTACGTAAGTGAAAAATGGCAGTTTTAAGGGGACTTTTGCTTCCAGCTTTGCAGTAAAGCTAAGCTGCAGCACTTTAGAGCAACTTGCTTGTTAGATTAATAGTTAAACTACATAACTTGACTGTGCATGCAGGTTATTGGTTAAATATTTGGCTCTTAGTTTTTCTGTGGAACACTTTGCTGAGTGGCCTCAGCAATCAGTGGATTGTTTATATCACAATCCCAGACAGGTTTTATTGAATTACTTTCTCTGGTGAGTCCAATTAAAGGGAAACGACTTCAGTTTTTTTTTTTTTTAAATATAAAACCTATTTATAAGCCAGTGATTTGCCAAAATAAAATAACAGAAAAACAGCAGAAATAAGCAACAAATACACATATGGCTGTAATGTAATAAAAACTAGGTCAATAGTGAGATCATAAAATTAAACGAAAAACACAGATAATCATTATTGTTGTTATGATGGTTGTTCCACATTATTAGGTAAGCCATAGTTACTATGCAGTATGGGGGAGAAGGAAGGATCTTTCTGCAAATTAGCATGAAATAGTGAAAGGACTTGTAAAAGGACCGAAAACATTGAACCTTTTTTTTAAAATAAAAGATTGTACCATTACTGCTGTGTAAAATGTAAATAAAAGCAGAACTAAATGATTTGCACATCCTTTTAAGCCTATATTCAGTTGAATATACCACAAAACAAGATATCTAATGTTTAAACTGATGCAATTTATAGTTTTGTTGTGAGTACATATTCTATTTTACTCATTTCGAATTTGATGCCTACAACATGTTCCAAAAAAGCTGGGACACGGGTCATGTTTACGGATGTGTTACATCACCTTTCCTTTTAACACCACCCAATAAGCTTTTGGGAGCTGAGGACACTCATTGTTGAAGCTCTGCAGGTGGAATTTTTTCCCATTCTTGCTTCATCTCCAACTCCAGTTGCTCAACAATAGTGACACGAAAGAAAACCTAAATGACTTTTTCAGTATAGACAAAACCAACAAACTGACCTATGTCGCCTTAATCTGAATTAACCCTGAATCAATGAGCTAATTCTTTATTTCTATAAGATAAACATATCAGAAACACATACATATATACAAATTTCATACTGCTTTAAAGACTGAAGACAATAGCCTTCAGTCTTTAACAGCCTGACGCACAATGATCCATGTACTTATTCACAAATGATTTAAAAGATACATTCAACATGTACTGATCATGGTTTTAAGGGATCAGCAGACAGAATTGCCAATAGATCACTGGAAAATCTACATAATACAGATATGGTTGTTGTTTTTTGAGGAAAATTAATCCCAACAAATATTATCAGTTCATCAGATTTGCATGGTTCAGAACATAATACTTTCCAAAGGCGTGACAGCAGTAAATAAAGAGCTTTTCCAAATATTCCAGTTTCATGGTGTGTTATTGAAGGCTCATGTTTCTCTGATAAATTTACACTGAAACGATCTTCACAATGAAAGTTTTTTTTTTAAGTTTGTGTCATTGTCATGGGCTCCGTAAAAAACGGAAAACTTCTAATCTACATAATATGGAAGTTTCTAATTCAAGATGCCACCTAGACTAGATTAGGCCAAGCTTGAGCTTTTACATTAGGACAAGAAATAATCATCAGGTTGCATGAGCAAAACACGCATACAGTGACATATGTATGTTTTTGTAAGCCAGACACTGCATGGGTGCCTGCAGGGTGCACAGAGGAACGTATTTGAATGGGGCTTGTACAGACCGAGTGACAGGATAACTGAAGACAAATATTGACTTTTGTTGCAGCATGAATTCTCCAAACCCCCTATCGCATCTTCCATCTCGTGTGGTGCTTGAGTCAATAGTTTTGTTTGATAACTGCCCATCATTTCTGTGAAGTCAAACAGCTCTCAGGCTCGAGCGCCTCAGCAGCATTTCAGTCAAGGAACTGGAAGAACAAGAGTGTCACATTGTTTTAGTCATCAAAAAAATATACTACATGTGTTTAACATCTTATCTTAACTCAGTTTTACTGGATTTACAGCTCAAGTTTAACATATTTCACAGTTTGTTTCTGCATGTATAACTCAATTGTTTCAGTGTTTTAATGCCAGGTTACTTTCATGCTGTATACTCACAACGTGCATGATTGGGGAGCTGTGCTATGTAAATTTGCTCAATATCAGCCATACTACATAAAACTATGAAACTTTTTAATCATGTTTTTTTTTTTTTTTTTTTTTTTAAATTGAGATGGAGACAGG
>NC_136624.1:21700866-21713461 GCF_933228915.1 Telmatherina bonti
ATGTGTATTTGATACATATCAAGACTGAGGATTGAAAACTTGGCCACTCAAATGTCCAAACAATGAACGCTAATGTTAAGTGTTATGATGGTGAGGAAACAATTACTGATGTTTCTTTTCATGTTTCAAGTGTAAAATATGTATGCTTAAAGGTCCATTTATAATATAATAGAAAAAATTGCGTTGACTAATAGTAATAAAAATAAACTTTACGATAAAGGGTGTTCTGCACCTTTTACCTGTGATTTCTATTAATTTGCATAAGAGTTCACCTCCAAAGTATAAACTAGTGACACGTGATGCTTGATATTTTAGGTCAGAGGAGGGCATTTCTGGTCTTCGAGGGCTGCAGTCCTGCAAGTGCTTGAGTTTCCCTGATGCAACACACCAGATACATCAAACTTAATAAATAGACTTGTGCAGTGCTTGACATCAAACGGCACAATTTAAATTACTCATTTATTTGAGTCGAATGTGTTGCAACAGGGAAACTCCCAACACTTGTGGGAATGAGGCCCTAAAGGACCAGACTTGCCCACCCCTCGTCTTGTGCATCCACACAGTTGTTATAAGTAATTCTGGCTTCTTGGGCTTCGTGCTTTGTGCATGGAGCAGTTTTGTCATTGTGAGTAAATTTGCTTTTTGACTAGTTACCAGTTCTGTTTTTGAAAGTTTTTAAGCATTTTTCATGTAATTGCAAAGTAAGGTAATAAATTTAGCAATATTGTCTACCTGTGCCAAGCCTTCATTCAAATTGAAGGGTGTGGAAAATAAAACTGTACTGATCATGTCAAGTCATGTTTCACTTCACTGAAACAGTGGTTTCGTTTTGAGGAATGAGCTGTGGGTGTCCCCTCTCTCTCATTTATTCAATTGCTGCATGCACTCAGCCTTTTTCATCAAAAGTGATCCTTTCTCCTTTGTCTTGTTTGTCTGACAGGCTCCCACTGCCAGGCTCCACATACTGCAACAGGAGGCAGGCTCAGACATGCATTTCTAGACCGCTTTGTCAGCATCTGCTCCAGGACCTGATCTCACCATTCATGCAGTGTCATGATCTGAGGGATTTTGTTAGGCTTGAGCACTGAAGGCAGAGCAAAGGTCCATTAAAATGCAAGCGTTTCTTCTTATTATTCTTCCTTAAAATGAATTCCATTTTTTGGGGCCTGAACATGTCCTAGGGCTTTTATTCAACTGACACAAAAATTGGTCAGGATGCTTAAAAGGCGCGAGTGATTAAAAGTTGAGCTAGACAAGTATAGGAGGGGGTGTCTTGCCATGAAATTGATATAACTCCCACATAAAACAACATATCGGCACTAAATTTGATAGATACGATGCTAGTCTCATTCTAAAGAAATCTATATGTCAATAATTGTATTATCAATGAGTCACACCCCATTGCAGCAGGAAGGGATTTTCTTTACTCAGATACCCATTTCTCTGGCTTTGTGTACACCACCAAGTTCAAATTGGGTCAGACGGCAGAAAACGTGTTGGTGAAGGGATCCGATGAAAAGCGTTGCTCTACGCTGTACAGCGTGATCGTGAACTTTAATAAGGCGCCATGACATCATAAATCACTATATCTCTCAATTTTGACCTGATCACGATAAGACTTATAGGGATTAATCTCAGTCAAGTTCTAACCAGATTGATAAGTCTGTTTCCACACTAGGCCTAAGCCCCGCCCACTTCTAACAGGAAGTGTATTTATTCACATTGAGTGATCCATCTTGTCAGCAATCACGCTCGAACACTTGAAACTTCTTCATAAATTTTTTAACACCTTCAGGTTGCAACATTAAAAACTCAAATAGTTATGCCAAACGTAACCATGGCGAATACGCTCTGATGTCATGAAATAAAATTTAAAAAAAAAAAGTACCTGTAACTACGCCATTAAACCTTTTGCTTTTTCCACCAAACTTGACATGTTAAAGTCTCAATATGGTTGGATAGCACCCCCCCCTAGAATAATTTAATTGATTAGCCCTGCTCACTTCACTGACTGACATGCATGAAATTTGGTACTTAAGTGCTTCATGACAAGGCCTACAAAAAACCCTCATGGACCGACTGGTTAATTTAAAAAAAAGAAGTCGGCCATTTTGAAATAGGTGCCATTTTTGAGGTCATTTTGGCCATTTTCTATGCCACTCATTTTAACAAACTCATCCTGGGGCTTTTATCCATCTGAAACCAAAATTGCTCAGGACACTCAGGAGGCATGTGTAATCAAAAGTTGTGCTAACAGTTTATATAACTCATAGCGTGTAGAAAGAGCGGGGCCTCAAGGCTTGATGTCTCGCCATCAACAACAAACTGATGTAAGTCCCACAAAACAACATATCTGCACCAAATTCAGTTGATATGATGGTAGTCCTATACTGAACACGTGCTTCTCAATCATTGAAGTACAAATTAGCCCCGCCCAGTGGCTACAGGAAGTGTCCGTGTTTAAAGCCCAAATGACCTGATGTGCAGTCTGGCTGCAGCTAAGGGCCAGACAAGCAATGGGATGGGGGATCGCTAAGGGAGGCAGTGTGAATAGGCCGAGCGGTGCTGTAGGTGCGATGGCCTTCATAGCTGCTAGCAGCTTTCTAGTTCTGTTTTGTATTTCCAGTCCAATTTTTTTCTCTCCTTGTAGATACTGGTGGTAGTACTTCCCTTGCATGTTGTAGTTAGCTTTAATTTCCTTCAGAGAGGCAGACACTCTCTCTACCTTTTAAGCTAAAGCTTAAAACCTTTTTTTTTTTTTTTTTTTTAAATCTTAGCTAATGGGTTTAGCCATCCCTTAGCTATGCTGCCATAGGCTTAAACTGCAAAAGGGTGTCACATAATGTACTGAGCACAAATTTGAGCTCACAAATAGATAAATAGATAGATACAATCTTAAAGTGCTAACAAGGCTGCACCTGGAATATTGGGAACACAATCCCAGGCAAGGTTGCAGGAAAATATTTTAGCCTCCAGCACCTTTTCAGCATGGCAACATGGGGGAAAAACAGACTGAAAACACAGATGTTTGAGTTAAGAAGGAAGGATTCCACAGCTTGTTGGCAATAACGTAGACATGTTATTGAGAAGGGAAGTCCCTGCTCATGTATGTTAAACTTTTGCCTGTGATTTTTTTTTTTCCTTTCATGCAGTCTAGTAAGAGTTAATCAGTTACCTGTTGATGCTGAAATGGACATGATCAGCAGAGTTACCTGTCTAAAAGCACATCTCTCCAATGATTATCTCTAGTCTTCAACTGCTCCTGTCATTGCTCCACTAAATAGTTTGTAATTTACAATTGTCTATCATGCAATATTATAACTTCCAATAATGGATTTTAGAAGTTTGTTCTATTCAGTTCAATGATATAGCATTAAGCAAAACTCCTGTTAGTGATAAGTAACTCACATTTTGCTTTGGGATGTGAGCACCACTGCAAGGAAACTTTCACTGACACTTTAAAAATGATTTAGCATTACTCTTTAATCGCTGATCATTTTGAATTGTTTCACTGAAGCACTGAGGTCCACTTGTAGTGCTTGAGGTCTGATCTAATCTGCATGGAGACACACATACACACACCCACACACTCTTCGTTGCACTTGGTTGTGTGCATAAATAAACACAACTGCCCTATAAATACAAATTGCAAGCAATAGTGCTGGAATTCCTTTGCACGCAGTCACCCAGTCACTTGCTTTCACTCCGTCTCACTTTGTACACACCCCCAGCAGGTGCTTTCACTTGAAGTTTAGTTTGCAGTTGTGCTTTAGGCTGTGCCTTTTCAGGTTAAGTATAGCTTAAAAGCCTGGGACAGTCTCAGGCCTCAGCCTGGGGGTTCAGCAGCAGTCATCAGGGGGTGCTCAGGCATCACCTAGACTTCCCATTTGAGGCGAGTGTTGTACGGAAACCGCTCCGCATCTTCCATCATCCTGTCACGTCTTTACCTCTGGCCTTCAGAGCATCTTTGCACTGGTAAGAAGAAACTGGCGTGAACCATACCTTTACAATTTCATGTATCAGTTTGATTTATCACAGCATTGTTCTTATTTGAAATAGATATATTTTTGTGACAAAAGCTGGGATACAACCAGATTTACATCTTTATAAATACATGTGTAAATTTGCCTTTTCAAACAGAACAACTATTCAGCTCATACTCGTCTTTCACTAAGGTTGATGACAACCTCACCTCAAAAACATAGTACAAGCCAAAGCAGTTTCTCAGGGACAACAGTAGCAATGACTGCAGGGCTTCTGTTATTTTATATAATTAACTCGCACATAGACTCAAAGCATTTGGTTGAACAAACATAAATGATGGACGTAATAATGTGAGGTTTAGAGTCTGGGAAATTAAATTCTGCACAACAAAAACACAGAAAGGCATAACTTAAATAATAAAAAAAAAAAATGATGAAAAAGGCATTTTTAGGTGTGTGCATCAATGGTGCATAAGAGATGGTTCCAGATAATTATTCATGGGGGAAGGGAGGGTGGCAGGTACTGTACAGGGAATTAGCTGTAAGAGACTTGTTGCCTTTTATAACATGTCATTACAGGAGATTTAAATAGGAGTTTTAATCAGAGCTGGATATGTTGTGTTATTTTTAAAAGTACAGGATAAATTTATTCTATTTTAGGCTAATACATGTTGCACCTCTGCATCACAAAGCCGATTAGATGCACGTACTACTATGTAAAAATGTTGGACGTTTTAAGGCAACTTTTCTTAACTGACGAGCATGTTGGTCTTTTTTGACTAAAATGTATTTCTCTACATCTTTTAAAAATAACTTGTGTCTAATAAAGCTCAGGATGAAAATGCTGAACTTAGACATTGGGTAAGAAAAACACAGCATATTGTCCTCCACTAAAATGTCCTACCAATATTCACACACGTCTCTCAGCACCTGGGAGTAAACACCTTTGTCGTGGTTATTGAGGGTGAGTCTTGCAATAAGCGAAGCTGGCAAATTACTGAGAGATTTGTTTTAGTGCAGTCATAAATCAGGGGAAATATGTATGAAGTAAAAACACTTATCTGTTTTTCAATGCAAATCATTGGAAGTTTTCCAAAAGATGGCTGATCTACAGAAAAACCATTTTCCTGCAGACAGTCTTCAGGCATTTACATTCTGAATCTAACAGCAGGTTGCTTGATTTGTGACTGCACAGTTAACAACGAACAGACACATCTCTGTCTGTGGAGGTGAGGAAGCAGTGGTTTAATCCAGTGTCAGGAAAAGTTAACTGACGTTTTTTTTTTTGTTTTTTTTAACACTTTTCAAGAGATTTGGTTTGTGATGTAAGCTAGGTGTTTATACAGGATGCCCACATTTCAACTTCTAAGATGTTGCTCAAGGTTGACTTGTTAAGGATAAGGTAAGCCTGATCTGAACTTAGATTACACATACATCATGTTATTTTTCTTAATTTTGCACTAAATGACCAGCTATAACAAAGAAAACACATGTTGTGACAATGTCTCCAGGACGGTGTTGGACTTTCATGATGTACAGATACAAAGTTACCAAAATGTCAAGTTTGACATGCAATGTCTCACTTTTTACTTCACTATCACTTGCGGTTGGTTAGGTTTACGTGCAAACAGATACACTGTAGAGTTAGAAATAAAAGCAACTGAATAAATTATTTAGTTGATATTAGGGGTGGGACATTAACCTTACAATTATGATAATGTATTACAATAAAAAATAAATAAATGGCTTAAAAAAATGAAGATATTTTGATTAACATTTCAAACAATGCAGAATGTTTGTCAGTGCACAATTTCCTGACACACTGATTAGCGACAAAACTAGCAACTTTTTTTTAGTTGTTATTGGAGACTTTTGGACACTGACATGAAACCGCATGTTGTTCACTTCTCAGTGAGCTGCAGGTGTTGTGTAAGTCCCTCCCCTGTCTAAAAGTGTTCAGAACTCACGTTCACCCACCAGAAACTTTAGCTGCCTGCTGTAGATCATCAGATAGTCACTGCAGGAGATGTTCAGTGGTCATTGGCTGATCCTGCACCGGCTTTCTGTCCTATATTAACACCCAATACTGAACAGTGGAGACGAAAACATTTAAAAAGTTAAAAGTACTGTAACATGTTGCAGACTATAAGAGAACAGTCAGCGGTTGTCAATAAAGTACTTAAAATGCTATTTTAACTTTAGGTCTCATACATTTTGCCCAAAAATCCTATTTGTTTGTTTTTATTGCACAGTTTTAAACTTTAAAAGCATTTTTAAATGCACTTCTTCCAATTACTACAGCTGAAATTTACTATATTTATGTTTGTGACTAGTTGTCCACTAATGGCCATTTATATATTTACATTAAAATGTGATTAATTGACATTATCATTAAAGAGTTTTAAATAATTAGATTTAAGGTTATTTGAATCCCATCCCTAGTTTAAATGTCACCTAAACAACTTCTATACAAAACAATAAACAACTAAAATTCAACCATTTCACAATCTTAAAGTTTTTTTTTTCTTTTTTGTGAAATTACTTAAACAGAGAAATGCATTTAATATTTTCCAACACACTAATCGGCGGAATAAAATCTAAATTCATGCATGTTTCCATCCTATTTTTATTTAAAAATGTTATGGGTTAAGTACAGCACAAATGCAGTTGCTGTTGCAAGAGGGTGTAATGCGAGACAAACGTTGACAACATTATGGAAATCTGATGTTTGATTCAATAAGTTAAGGACTTTTAACTCTACAGTTCAAGTCTTCAATTTCCCGGTTGTGGCAGTTGCAGTAATAACGCATACACTGTTGATGCGAGCTTTATATGTACAGCAGTGTTAATCCTTGTTTGTCCTTGGCGTTGATATCCGTTCATTGTTGACTGTAATCCTACCTCAGGTGGTTGATTTTTTTCTTTTTTTCTTTTCACATCGATCACCCAAAACTTCCATTTGACACGTCGTCATATTTCATTGCCTGCTTCATCTGTCTTGATTCCCTTCTCATCATTAATGGACTGGTTATTGCCTTTTTTTTTGTTTTGTTTTTTTGTTTTTTTTAACTTTCATATGTATCCAGTTCATCTAATTGAGACACAAAGTCTCATTTTCAAGAGTGACCGGTTTTAAATATACAAAAAAAGAAAACTACAACAATGAATGTGCAGGTTAATTTCAGCAGGAAAATATGCAATCAGTACATTTTTCCACCTGCACTTTTAACACCTAACCATAACTGTTTGTGGGGAAATTAATCTATAAAAAAAACAAGACTGCTTTCTTCTGAAAAGTGACCACAAAGCATTTTCTTTTCCATGCATGTTGACAAAAACTGTGATAACACTAAAACATAAAGAGTGTGTGCAAGCACACGAGGCGTAACGGTTATGAGAGTGCCCCAAGTGTGTTAGTAACCTGTTTTCATGTTTAAATGTAACTGAGAAGTGGGAAGTTTTCATAGTTGGGTCTCAAACTTGTGTCCTACCAGAGATGTAGAAAGTAGAAGTCCTGTGCAGCAGCTCTTTCCAACCAGTCACGAAACCAGGTGAATTTATTTAGCTCAGCTACACTGCGGCTAGATGAGTCTGTTAGTAAAAACACCTGTTCTAAATGCATCGGAAGATCCAAAACTGTGGCAGGACTTCAACTTTATTTTTACTTCTACTTCTACTTTATATACCTCTGTGCCCTACGCATGTAATCAAACCATCCAGGTTTTCTTCTCTAAGAGGACTGTTAAAAGAAAACACTTCCCAATGGAAAATCTGCCGAAGCACAAGTGAATTGTATTTTCCTCTTGCCGCCTATATGTAAAATATATGAAGGCACTGTCGCATCGTGCATGCACAGGATGGGGAATTGGATTGAAGTAAAAATTCGATGCAGTCTGTTGGTTTTCCTTAGCTAGGCTATTTTTTATGAAATGGGTCAAACGACTGTGCCTGTAAAATGGCCTGAGATGACATTGTTGTGAAGTGGTGCAATACAAAAAAAAAAAAGCTGAACTGTATAGTTTCAAGGAGTCATATGGGTTGTTTTTTGTTGGAATGAACTAATTACCATATTAGTTGTTCTAATTGGACTTGCAGAAAACGTGGACATCAGAAAAGTACTATGATGGAAGACATCATGATGTTGGAGATGTAGCTGAGTTGACAAACCAAAACTTAATCTCATGAATGATTCTGCAGGAGCTCAGATTGTAGACAATGTAAGCATTTCAAGTTCTTTTATGAAATCCGTTTGGCACGTGTGACAGTCTGAGTTATTTAATTGAGAAAACTTTACCCTCCAAAATTAATTTAGATTCCCAGGAGAGCATTTGCAGTGGTTTAATCTTCAAGGATATTGGCCTGATGCCAGTACACTTAACAGCAGGAAAGAATCAACACAGATACGACCATCCCCCACTGGCAGTTAATACATGCCATGTAAGGGCTGAGAGAACGAATATAATATGACTTAGTAAAAAGCACTGAAAAAATAAACAATAGATATTTGGGAGAAATTGTAAAGCTGCAGGCGGCATAAAACCAGATCATAAAATAATCCTTGAAAACAGCTCCTTCACACTTGAACTGAATTCATAATGTGAAGAGAACACCAACAGTCGTATTGAGCAAAAAGAAGATGCGCACAAAGATAAAGGTATTTCCTCAAACCTTGCTCTTGGAACAGTAACTTTCATAGTTGGTCCAAGTTTCCCATGAGAACCAATAACAAAGAAAAGGAGAAAAAAAAAGCGCTTCCTTTAACACTCGCAGGGTAAACGGTCACGCCTGGCTGTGCACACTCCCTTAACTCCAGACTCAAATAACACCAGCAGAGCACTCTGCCAGCACTTTGGTCACAATTAGATGGTTTCAAATCTCATCTATACACTTTTTCTTTTGAGTTCCTATCGTCGCATCCAAGTAGACATTTTGGTTGTTTTAATCGCCACTCATTAACTTTCATTTAAACACCTGGCTGACATTTTGTCACATAACTGTTCAGCAACAATGACGAATTAGCTCACGGGTTAGTTTAAAGCTAGACTGCTTGTGCTTCTCCACCTTCATTTCAGGAAAATTCTGTTATTCTCGTTCCCCAAGGATAGTTTGTGCTCTTTATTTGCAGTTTTGTTCAAGTAAGAAAGTAATGCACAGATTTGCTTCAGATAGCAAATAACCACTTTATTCATCTTAAAAGAGACCAAGCTTATGGGGGGGGGGGGAAGCTTCCCAAGGGGGACACCTACATGGAGGGAGTCTTTTCCTTCAGTGTCAAAGCCTGACTTTGCTCAGTAAATGGAGCAAGCTCTAATGCTCCTGAAATGAATATCAGCATCTTGACCAAACTCATTTAGAGATCAGTCAGGGTCTTAATCCTTCTCTCCCTGGGGGTGTGAGTTTGTGTCTCTTCTTTCTTTTTCCTCAAGTTCCCTCTTCCTTTTGGAAGAAGGTAATATGGCTAAATTTGCTTTGCTAATGGGTTTAGTGCAAGCTGTTGCAAGGCAGCATTGACACACAGTGGCAGACTGGGATACCAGTGGCTTTTAATCTCACTCCTGATGGAGTGAAATGGAGGATGGGTTATAGTTTACGAGAAGTTTGGAGATAAAAGAAAGAGAATGGCAGAGGTTTTGCGGTGGGGGGTTGAGGAAGAGGGACAAGGTAGGCCATCTTTGTGGGATGCATACATGATTACTTTATCTAACTGACAATCTTTGCTAGCAGGGAACCATGCATTTTAAGTCATTCTCAGGTTGACAAAACTAAGGAGCAAAAAAAAAAGAAAAAAAAAAAGCTCATTTAAAATTTTTAATAAGGTGTGCCCAAACGTTTTACCTCACCAAGATATGACCATCTAAGAGAAATCAGTTTCAGTCATTTGTAAATTAAAATACAAAAAAATGATAATCAGTTTTAAATGGATCCCTTTAGTCCTTAAAGTTGAGCCTCATCATCATTTCGAAAACTTTATGGGGGTTTAATTGTTTGCCCTTTTGACAAATCAAGTCATTACTTTCCTTGAACATGTGCTGTGTGGAAGCAAACTTCCTTTACCACTGATAATACGGTGTGTGCCAGTAATGTGTCTTGCCATATGCCAGCTGTGGCAGGTACACATTATTGGTGCCATATGCAAGATTACGCTTGTGGTGCAACTTCCATCCATAAAGCCTTGCTTTGATAAGAAGAAGGTGTCACACAGCAGTTGATGTTTATTAAATGTTTTGGGGGCAGATTTTGGACATCTTCTTCTCTGTATTATCTTACCTCTATTTGATTAAAATCTCCAGCTGACAGTGGAGACAGAGGGGCTGCAGAGACGGCATCTTGAAAGCCGAGGCAGGCGGCGGCTCTGCCTCAGGTCTCAATACAAGTCAGATACCCCCAAGAAACTGACCATTCTGTGCCAGTGACCCACAAATAAGAGACTCAGTCAAATCCATTTTGCCACATGCCTGCTTACGCTGTGTGTGTGTTTTAACTCTCTTAAGGGTCATTTCCCCAGCGTCTCCATTAGCCTTTGGGCTTTATATAAAGCATCATCCACCATGGGCTCATCTCAGTTCAGTTATATAAGAAATGGTGGATTCTGATGGAGCCTTTTCCCAAACAGCTGCTGGTTTAAGGGCCAGAGAAGTCCAAGAAAAAAACTTTCAGTCAAGGTAACGATGAGCTGTTCTCAGCTGCAAGTTTAATTTACATTGGCATGAAACAAAATATGTGACAGGAAGTTTTTTTTCTTTTTGTTTTTTTTTCTGATGTGACTTTATTTGGAATAATTAACTCGGATGACTGGTTAAAAATCTAACATGACTTGTTCTGTATTGTCAGGTATCAGTTATGTCAAACCCAATGGGCGGTTTACCAGAGGGAGCAGTGTACGGGTCCCGAATCGGGATGACGGAGAACTCCCTTGCTCTCTTAGAGCGAAGCAGATGCTCTGGAGAACCCTGGGACATGGGAGACACTAAACCAAGCATGGAGGCTGTGGAGCGTGGAGTGCCAGGCCTTTACCTCTCCTGCTTCGACATGCTCCTCACTGAAGATGCCACTTGGCTGGTGAAAGTTTCCGAAGCTTCCCCTGCGCTGGCTGTACCCATGAATCGAATGGAAAGCCGGGAGGAACCCGAGCAGTGTCCTGTCATTGACAGCCAAGAGCAGGGACTGTCTCCTGGGCTGGAAGGACAAGAGGAAGAGCGATCCTTGGAGCAGGTGCAGAGCATGGTTGTGGGAGAGGTGCTGAAAGACATTGAAACAGCCTGCAAACTGCTCAACATCACCCCAGGTAGGCTGCTTTCCATCACACCTGCTGTTGCAGTGTGTCATTTTTCAGGAGGTGTTTTAATGTATCAACACATTAAACTGACAGAGGAAAAAAAGAAGTGTTGCTCACTATTTGCAAACAGAGGAATATCGATTTAGAGTCTTAAGCTACTGGAACTTGCACCTAAAATCAACACTTTTTGTGTGGATAGCCCAAGCATGATGACAGATCTCTTAAATCATATCTTTACTGACGCAAAGCCGTGTTTGCCCGCTCCAGGATCTGTTTAATCCCGACCTTTTGAATGTGTTCTTGTGCATTCTGACAGTGATGCTTCTCTCCTGCCAGCAGACGTGCAAACAGACTCAAAGGCGAGGTCTTCATGGCTCATAAAGCAAACAGTGGAAACGTTTTGCTTTTTTTTTTTTTTTTTTTTTTGTACTGCAAGACATCTGACAATTATAAAACTGTGCAATCCCCAGTCATCTGTTCTCCTGATTAGAGCTCCAGCAGCATAAAAGTATGATTACCTTGTGTTTTCAGAGGATTAATAATACCTAGCAGTATGCAGATGTTATAAAGCTGAGAAAATAGATTTATTGTGACTATATATGACTTTAAACAAAGAAAAAAAAAAGAAAAAAAAAATTTTTGCCATGGAGGCAGGTGGCAGTTTTCACACATTTAATGTCTGCAAACAGATCCTATTGAGTGGAACACGGGGAACGTCCAGAAGTGGTTGCTGTGGACTGAACACCTGTACAGGCTGCCTCATGCAGGAAAGACCTTCCAGGACCTAACGGGAAAAGATCTGTGTGCCATGAGCGAGGAGGAATTTCGTCACCGCTCGCCACAGTGTGGAGACACGCTGCATGCACACCCTGGACATATGGAAATCAGGTAAGTGAAGCACATCAGTCACAGCCTGCAACACCACCTGTGATGGACTTTATTCTTTAAAGTTTGGCCGTTGTGAGCTTTATTTGTACACGTGTAGCTTGACTGAAGAGGGTTCAGCAATCATTTGTTTATAGAAACAGTTAATTCTCCTAAGTGATTGTCTGTCACTCTTCAATTTCCAGCTGCCTGGATGAAAGAGAGGTGCTCAGTTGGCGACACCAAAACTGCAGGTAGGATTGATTTCCTCATGTGCTTGCAATTCAGAGCCATTAAGCAGACTTAAGTCAGGCACATGAATATAATGCACAGCACATCCTTTACACATAACATAAACCATTTATTAGCACTTTTTGGAGTGATCAATTAACCCTATAAAGTAAAGAGCTGTCTTAACTTTTGGTCTCTTGAGCTTATTCAACATTACTGATCACAACATTCGGACTTTAAA